>NW_028292570.1:11187829-11403527 GCF_029948245.1 Actinia tenebrosa | reverse complement strand
ACCCTACCCCAGACACAAAGGCCGAAAAACCATACCCCTATGGGGCGGACTACCCGATATTAGCAAAGTATTAGGGCGGAGTAAACCCCCACCCCAACACTACCCGCCACCGGGCGCAAGAGTACTTTCCGCCGAGCAATATCCTAATGTGCTGTTAAGGTGTTTACCACTACAGACTATGTATCACAAACTGATATACCACTTACGTTGTTTTGAAGATTTGTGACACTCATACGATCTCATAGTGCAGCACCGGATACACACAACGCCACACATCAAATAAGCATGTGGCACACATACTAATGATATGACTACAGGTCAGATTGTCGCAAATTTTGGAGTCATAGTGAAAAGATTTGCGAACCGTGTTTGTTACTAGTTATCCCATATAATAGTGATTTACAGTTCATCCCACGAAATTCAGCTAATAAGTCTATGGAAAGTTGATTAAATATGTGGATCGCGCACCACTTTTTTTTAATCGTTAACTCTGATATGTGAGGACGGTGTTCGAAAACTTATTCGCAAATATGATGAATACACGATGATTATAAAATTGCTGATACTTTTTTTTACTAGCAGTATGTATAATATAATTTTAAGATTCATAATACCCCAGGTTTATCAAGTCTAACATTGCGAACTGTTTTTTTATTAGTGTTACTGGTAAAGAATATATTGTAATACTTTGCGCAACATATGGACAATTCCGTGCTGTCGTTTTATATATTATCCATACGTGGCCTGGGTGTCATGTTGCTCTTCTGTTTCATTTCATCTTAAGGGACAGTGATGGGAAACACTAGCACTTATTAAGCCTTGCAGCCTAGTTCTTCGCCTTAGCTGCAGGTTAATTTACTAGTCATACGAACGTCACCCGCGTGAACAACCGTTCGTGACGTGCGGATGATGTAGAATTACGACTGCAGCTCTGAAGGCGACAGAAAATTCGCTGCGCTTGCCACGCGTAATATTGCTGGTGTTGCCCATCAGCTCCTGTGTAGAGCAATGAAAATCAGACAAACCAGACACCACGGCCGACCGTTGGCTATGTATATATAAAAAATCAACAAACCAAAATAGACGCGCATAGCCCGTAGGTGTTGAGTTGGTTAAATTCTCATGGTTCAGACCGTTGATTCCAGCTTACATGTTAATGTACCAGCTGCGGCTATGAAAACCATCAATATAATGTATGATGCGATTTACTTGGCCCCATATAGTGGTGAAAGTATTGGCTGCAACAGGCAAGATTGTGGACTCAACGACTTTATGCACTCTTTTAAAATAATCCGTGCATTTGCAACGCGAAGCATAATACTAGTTCCACGCGGAAACAGTCACATCGATAGCCTTATTGTCAATAACTTATATAGACTAGTTTCGAATGCAATAAGTTGTCTACCTCTCCTAGGAAGACAACCAGTCGATACGACCATATTAGAGATCACAAATTCTACGCACGTCACAAGATAATAAACCATTTGAAAACAAAATGAATGTACGCGCAAGACTTCTGTCTGCTCTCAAAGATTGATAGTGCACTCCGAGGTGTTTAAAAACATAAGAAAAGTACGCAATGAATTGCGATAGTTGTCGCCTAACAGAGTCTGGCGGTACTACAGTTCTCATGTGTACACCATTGTGGAGTGTGGTAGCACAAAGCCTACCCGCTTCTCACTGACCATTCAACTTTAGTTTGTGCCACTGGAATATTCGTCGATAATGTTGCCACAAACGCGTAATGCTTTACCCCCCGTGTGAACAGTCATCATGCCTATTGTAATAACTTATATGTATACAACCTAGCATAATACACTAAGTTATTCTGTGCACGGCTACCAGCATTTCTATTACCCTTAGACGAAGACACGGTTCTTACGCAGCGACTGTTATAATATGGAAAAAATATATAAAACACGAGTTTGGGATAATAACCGCGCTTCCGTTTTGTCATCTGTGTCCGGTGTTTAGATGCGGGCATTCCTCGGAGAACTAAATCCTGGAAAAGAAAGACAACACCATGCACGACTCCGATCTAATATGGCGTGACCGCTGAGTGAGTAGCTTGCGTGTCGTGTGGCGATACCACGAGGATAAATCGTACTTTCTTCAAAGGGTTGTTTGCTTAAGAGTAGAGTCTGTAGTATTATCATATAATACAGAACAATGTGAACATTTTTACCGTTATTTTAGTACCTTTTTACAACGTATTGCTCTTGATTATATAGGCCACCTATACTGCATTAGAATCCTCTATCGTAAACATGACTAGTGTAGACCTGGAGCGGAAGCGAGCATTGGTTCGCTCTACTTCCGATTCAGCAAGTGGGTCTAGTCGAAACTGGGTGACACGTGTGCCTCACATGATAATGGGGTGAGGCGTCCGAATCGTTGAATCTTGGTGGTTTTCCCCACTGTGTGTTTCATCCGGGGCCCACGGACTGGGTCGCTGTGTGGGTCTGTGGATTTTTATCTCACACAATCCAACAGACACAATCTAATTTATTGTTGATTTTAGAACATTATCCCCAATTTTAGAAAATGCACTATATACCTCTTTAAATACCTCTCAAAACACTAGCAATACTCGCCCTTTCCAAGGTCTTACAGCCCTAAAAGACGTTGTTATGGGTTGATCGGCCTAGGCGATGGGTTACTTATTTTGACCCAGGAAGTTATATAGTATAATTTATGTATGACTTGATATAGAGTTTCGCATCAGTGATTGGTTGAGAAAGACAGTGATTCCGAGACGAAATTTACTGCTTATATGGGTGATTATGAGGATCCAACAGTTTCCAGGGCTGAGTAGTAATGCACTTAAAATGCATTTTTTATCCTGAATTTTTGTTTTTTCTCTTATAATCAAATCTAAAAACAATAAAATTCTTACAAGGGCGGATCAAGGGGGAGGGTGCGGGGGGGGGCGGGGTCACGAACCCCCGTGTCACTTCCTGAGGTCCAATGGAACTTCCTGTGGTAATAGAAAGTTGACTGGGATTCCTTTTCCCACAAAAGATACCCCGTGAGACCCCTTCAAAAAATAACCCCTGGTCCACCCTTGTATTCATACGGGCTCAGTGAAAGATGAGGAATCTGATCTCGTGCTCAAAGACTGACGGTCTGAGGGGGTAAAGATCGCAAGGAGAGTCAGTTCACCAGTCGGCGAATAATATGGTGTTAAATGTAACATTCAAGGAGGAGAAGAAGGGCGTGGGAAAGGAAGGAAAAGGGGGCGGGGTGCACCAATGGTCGTATGTTGTTTGTTTACGTTCAATGGGCTGGGTGTATTTTCTTCCCGGCAGCGCTTTCATTCAAAGCAGCCCTAGCTGATTCATTGCGTCGCTTTTTCTTCGGTAAACAACGCTCTTAGAAGTGCTAGTGATTCACTAAGTCTAGATTTTCGTCGGCATGGTGACTCTTAGTAGTTAGTCATTTTGTTTAATGAATTCGTCTTCCCTTCTCTATGCGCTAATGTATTGATTTGCTTTTGGTTTTTCCTCCTGGGAACGGCGATACTTACGTCGAAAGGGACTTTCATTTACCTGGGATATATATTCTTTTCTGTGGCAGGTCTTAAGGGGGGTTCATTGGGTGCAATCGAAGACAGCACCCACCGAGTGGTACCTTGAGTATGTCTAATGATTAGTTTTAAAGGATACATAGATACAGGTTAATAAACTAAAAGTATGGTAGGTCCACTTTTGATGGATAGGTTATCCTTATAAGGAGCGCTGCCCCTAGGCCAGTGATGTGCCTCATGGGAAAAATGATGATGCAAGAGAACGTTATTGTGTGCCGAGATTTGCAAAAATGAACCCCCCCTCTTAAAGTCCTGGATCGCCACTAATTTTATTAGTAGATCTAGATCTGTGATCACAATAGGTTACCCAAGGGCAGACAACATTGCATAAAGTTTTAATCAATCATAAATCAAGAAAATTTTTAAACAAAAATAAAAAAATTTGTTTTTAAAATTTTGTTGTAAAATTAAATTCATTGAAGGGATCGAAGGGGGATGGAAGAAAATTCTGGTGGCACACAGATTGGGACCATGTTTTGTTGTCTTTTACTATTTCCACTTTTTGCTACCAAATTTACAAGTCTAACTCCCCTGCCCTGGTGCCAGAGGCAGTGTGGGGCTTGGGGGCAAGGGAGAGAGAGGGAGGAGTGTGACCAGAGGCCCCTCCTCCCTCTCTTGTCCTCGTCCCAACGCCCCACCCCCCCAAAACCACTTTTGAGAAAATCTTCTAAAAAACTGAAATATCTTACTCAAAAAACTTCTAGTCATTCTTTTCCTATGTAACTTTTGGCCATAGAAACATATTCAATATTAATTTTCTAGAATTAACTCAGTATAGCAGAAAGGAACTCAAAAAAAAAAAAAAAAAAATTTTGTAATGAACCTTGCATTACAGATAATTACTTTATGGCTGAGTATATTGGAAGAAGAAAATAAACTACAGGAATGAAGTCTACATTATTAATTTTCCTTCTTTTCTTCACTTTATTTCTTCAATTTTTTAGCTTCTGTGATTTTTCTTACAAAATTAAGTTGAAAAAGCTGATATATATAAAAAAGCCATCACACATATAAAAAGCCATTACATATATAAAAACCAAATATATTGAAAAAGCCATTATATCATATAACTATGCAGTCACCCTTCTCCATGTCAGCTGGGGATAAGGATTACATTTTGACAAGTTTTCCCCACCCTCCCCTCCCCAAAATTTACTATTTACTCTTTCCTACATGGATCAGTTCAGCTACTACTCCTCCCATTAGACCGAAGCAGTTGCGATTTTTTATCACCTTCACTTGTTAGTATCTGTGATGTATCAAATTGAGCTGACCTTCGCAGTATATGAAGCAACTTATGCAGCTGCAAATTGAAAGACTCAGAAAAAATTCTGAGTCTGTTATGTTAAACTGCAAGTGCAAATGAGCCATGTGATGCAAATGTTGAACATTGTACCTGCATGTGGAGGACAAGTTTTTCAAACCATGTGACCGAAGTGCAGTCAAGTTTTTATCAATTGGTGGTCTACTGGGAAAAGTAGCTCACAGCATCATGATCATATCTAGAGGGGGTACGTCAAGTACAGACATAAACCACATCTTTGAATTTGAAAAAATATATATTTAAGGTTGAGTAAACTTAGTAATTACCCTATCTAGCTATGACATCACATGAAAACAATCGGGTTATCAGATGTTTAAAAACCAGACATTGCAAAATAATCAACTCAACTGCAGGGTAAACTAATTAAGTCCAATTCCATTGTTTTAATCAATACATTATGGGATCATATGAGGGGAAAACTATTGGAAAATTTATAGAATGCACAGCAAACTGTAAGGATGTCTGTTCATAAAACTTTAGGCTTTTCGATGAGAAGCATATCTAAAAAGCAATTGAATTTGCTGGTAGTTGAAGCAAAATGTAAAACATCAAGACTTCAAATTATGTACTGTTTATAAACTCGCAGACATGATCTGCGAGATTATTGAACGACTTAAAAAACTCATGATGTATGTTCTCATATTGTACTGAATTCTTTACGAAATGAACCAAGTTTGATAGAGAAAATCCAAGTTCAAGTTTATGCAAATGAAGACGAATCTATATCAGATATAAAACCTCCTTCATGGTCATGATTTCTATTGTGTTTCCTTCATGAATTATTGTGTAACTTTATATTTTATAAATTTTATAATTCTTGGGGTGCAAACAAATGACTCAAAATCCCTTAAGAAAAATCCCTTGAGGAAAAATGTAATATAACAATAAAACAGGCAGCGCGTTGGTTAATCTAATGAGAGGTTGGTACATTTTTTTCGTGCCACAACTGACCGTCTATATCTCAAAGTTTCTCAAACATCCCTAAAGGATTGGTAATCCACATTTGACCAGGATGATGAAGAAGGATAGGACTTTGGTTGAGTGTATTTCTTGAACACAATCACTGCAGTGATAATAAAGGCGACGCCAAAACAAAACAGCACATTCGCGCCTGACATGCTGCCAAGATACTTCGTATGCACTTTGAAGACCGCGAAAACGAGAATGTATACCAATGCTGCAAGAAATATGAAGACAGAGCCGAGGACAACTAGTTGAACACCAACGTTGGGATTTATTGTTGGGAATTTCCTTCTAATACCCAATAGAAAAACAAAATTCCCAACAAACTAACATTGGGAATCAGTGCCATGTTCCCAATTTCGTTCTCTCTGGGAATTGGATGGGAATTCGTTGGGAATTCAAGGAAATTCCCAACAAATTACTAATTTGGGAATGCGGTTTTTTTCCTGTGACTCTGATTCAGGCTAGTCTCATAGTCACGGTCAGCCACACTGGTCAGCAACATTTTGTTAAAAGACTGTATATAATCTAAGGACCAAATAGCAAGTACAAGAGTAGTTACTCCAACCAGGACCACTTTGAAAAATTAGTATCATTAAGCAATCATATTGCGACATTTAGTTCAATATATTTAACCAGCCAATCAGATAGCACAGCGATATAATAAGAGCGTGAGAACATGATTGGCTAATGCATGTTATCAGTTCAAATTCTGTCAAGTTTACCTTTATCTGATTGGTCAGTTTTATTCAAGAGGTCCCGGTTAGTGTGTTCGCACAGTAAAATGTGTCGGTTTTTATGCCGAAATGTCAGTATATAAAAATAATGAAAATGTCAAATATCATGATAGTAAGGTGCAAAACAGACTTTCTTGTCCTTGAGGACTCCAGTTTGGAGTTCTCTGTCGCTCAGGGTTAGCCTCAACTTTGTAAAATACTTGTGTTCCAGTGAAGGTCCGTGGAATATCAAAGTGTATTTTTTGAAGTCGTGCATTCTTTACTTAACTGTTGGTTTTTGTGAATATTTAGACACTGATACGAGGCTAGCCCTGAGTAAATGAGTCTGTAATCAAGGAAATTATTAGTTAGGTATGGGATTTTTTATTTATAGAAACAAGCCCTGAGGTGAACAAAGTCAGGACATGGCTAACTTAACAGATTGAGCCATGAAATAAGCTTTCTGGCTGATCTAACTCAGGGCATGACTAACTCACAGATCAAACCCTGAAACAACCTCTGGGCTGATCTAGGTCAGGACATGGCTAACTCACAGATAGAACCCTGAAACAACCTCTGGGCAGATCTAAGTCAGGGCATGGCTAACTCACAGATAAAACCCTGAAACAACCTCTGGGCTGATCTAAGTCAGGGCATGGCTAACTCACAGATAGAACCCTGAAACAACCTCTGGGCTGATCTAAGTCAGGGCATGGCTAACTCACAGATAGAACCCTGAAACAACCTCTGGGCTGATCTAAGTCAGGGCATGGCTAACTCACAGATCAAACCCTGTAACAACCTCTGGGCTGATCTAAGTCAGGGCATGGCTAACTCACAGATCAAACCCTGAAACAACCTCTGGGCTGATCTAAGTCAGGGCATGGCTAACTCACAGATCAAACCCTGAAACAACCTCTGGGCTGATCTAAGTCAGGGCAAGGCTAACTCGCAGATTGAACTAGAATTAGTGTATTTGTAAAAAGTAAAACTCTAAAAACCCATAGAAAAACCCTTGAATCAAGAGAAAAATCCTTTTCTGATGTTGTATCCATTATATTGTGTCATGTGTTACTGTTGAACAAGAAAGTGATAATCAAAAGAATACTTCATTTTGCAGTTCTGTTTAGTGACCATGAATAATAGTTCCAAGTCCAGGTTGCCGCGCATGATGGGAAGCATTGGAATTCCAGCCTTGACCTGGAACTGTTATTAGTGGTCACTGGACAGAACTGTAAAATGGTTGGAAATTAAAAACATCCTATGGTACCACATCTATTAAGATGTAAAACAATCCTTTTTTTTCTGTTTACTATAGTTTTGACTGATTTTTTACAGAGGGTGACACAGTCGCATGTATACAATATGAGTGGCCATGTCGTAAACGATATAGAGCATTTTCACTTGTGTCACAAGGCAGCCACATTGGTGTACAAAATATATTAAACTTTCTACACAGTTGTTGCTTAAAATAAAGTTCAATTCCCTGAGAGAAAATGTATTGTATGTACATAGCTGCTATGGCGTCACATGAAAACGCTAGAGTCGTAGTGGATTGTATATTGTATAATAGTCAAAATCAACCTGTGGTCTATTGTCAATGCTGCATTTTGATTGGGTGAACAACTACTAGGCTATAAGCAATACTAGGTTTACTATTAGCAAAAAGAGCCAGCTTTGAAAATCAAAACATTAAATTTAAATTTTGTCTTAATCTACATATTTGACCAACTAGTTGGATTTGACTAAAACAAGGACTCAGTAACTAGCATACTTATGCGACTTATTGGCAACTCCTGCTTTGAATATTCAAGAGCCATTACTGTAATAGCTTGAGAAGTAATATTTTAGGTATTAAATATAAAATTTTGAAAGACTTTCTTCCATACAACTCAAAGTTTTTCAATTCATCTCACTCGTGTTTTACTAAAATTTTCAAAATCCAAGTAGTTAAAGTTCATGCAAATGAACATGAATTTATATCAGAATTAAAAAACTCATAACGGTCATGAATTATCAATGAATTTGTGTAGGAAATCGCACGATCACGAGTACAATTTGGAATTTATAGGTACCAGTGATGTTTTGAAAGTTTTCAAAATTGGACAAGCCCTTTATATTTAGGCGAGTCCAATTTGAGAACTGTCAAAGCATCACAAGTATCTATAAATTCTAATTTGTACAGGAAGACTGTGTGATTTTTTGTTTATAATGCACTCAACAAAATTGAGGAATTTAATTGGGACTCTACAGAGTACTATAAGATTATAAGATTATTTACAGTCAAACTATTGACGACTCTTAGCAAAGAGCCATTTTTCTTGTTTTGTTATTCTGATTTCTGCTTTTGTTTTCCATGGGCGGATGATCTAGGGGAGGGGCGTGGGGAAAGAAAATCCCCCACTAGATAAGCTGATATTTAATGCATTTGAATACTCGAATAGTCGAGAGGTTTTGAGAAGCAATTCCTCCATGTCATGCTTGTCCTAACACCTTTGTGTTCTTTGCTAATAGCTGTTATTACACAGTTGAGCCCACAATGAAATATTCCTTTGTTAAAGAATCATACAAGTGAAGCTATTGGGTCGAAGCATTGCTTGTTGTCTCATGTGCATGCACCCATAACGTCTGCTATTCTTGGAGTGCATGTTACATCACAGCCGCCATGTTGGTTGACTATACAAAGCATTCCTTATTAACCTTCTCTTGTTAGATCAACCAAGATGGCATCTGTTTCATTGCTATTTATATCTCAAGGGAATATTCGGTAACGACTGCACAATAATTCCTGCCGCACACATCATTTGCAGGCATTTTCCTTCAATGTTCCACACCTATGACGATTTTGTTTTACAGTAGCAAAATTTTCTCATGTGAGGTCGAGAGTCCATAATGCACTTGGGCTGATCACCATATTTGTCAAGCCGACTCATCTGTGGGTTCACGTGAGGTATCATGCCACTCACGTGACCTGTGACCTCATAGATACCATCGTTGGGTGACGTCATTACTTGAGCTTGATAATTACACATTCCTGGAAGATGAAGTTGTACCAGTTTAATAGACCATTTTCGAGTTCCAAATAAATGCTGTGTTTCTCAATTACAGACTCATTTACACCATAGTTAATAGAGGGGAATGGTTAGGAAACCTATTGTTATCAGGTCTTTGTTCACTTTTGATGTTGAACCGGTCTTGACCCTGCACAATGTTTGATTTATGCTCATCCGAAATTGCAAAATAAGTAAACATAAACTTTGTCCATGGGATTGTTGTAAGGAGTATTCAAATATCTAGCAGCCAAAAGAAAGATTTTGGCTTTGTTTGAGTTTTATCCATATTCGCGAGAGAATGACACGTTGTCTGAAATGGTAAAACAGTGAGCGACAAAGAGATCTTCTTGATTAAGAATCAAAAATTCGCCTACTTTCCATTCTAGCAACTCACCTTTTGATCTTGACCCCTCAGCAACAACTCGACCATCGACGTCGGCAGATTTTTCAAACTTTTGCACTTTCTCGTTTGGTGCAAGATAAACAGAGTTCTCGACTCGTTCAAGAGTCAAAAGCGAGCATACCTCGGTGAGATTTTCATCTTTAATTAACTAAAAAACGCAACAATTAATTTTAAACTTAACCGATTTGAATGATGTGTTCTCTGTTACACGTTGAAGGGAGGGAGGGAGGGCAGGAGAGAGGGAGGGAGGGCGGGAGAGAGGGAGGGAGAAAAATGGATTGAAGAAAGAAAGAAAGAATGGCAGAAGTGATAAAGAAGAAAGGGAGGAAGGAAGGGACCCAAAAGATGTAAAAAAGATTATAAATAGAAAGAAGATAAAATCCCGCAACACCAACCTGATTAATACATCGAACCGTCTCCTCACCAAATTGTTTTAAGTGTTTATGACGAGGATCAACAGGTCGAAAATCAATACACGGACAGAAATGCGCCGGATTCCCCGCTTCCTTACACGTGCGAGATTTAGAAATCTCTGAAAATAAACTCTGACCAAACGTATACGTTTTCTTGTGCGTTTTGGAAAGTATCTGCTGCAGCGTTGCGTGAAGATCGTACGGTGTCGTTAGCCGATTCGTATTGATGTTTAAATTCCGAATAAATTCCGGGTATTTTTCTTTAACCCATTTAGGAACAGCCATATACAACAAAGGCAATCGCTCTTCTAATTTACCCAAAATAGTCTTGCGTATTGCTCCATATCGAATTCCATGGTCGCCCATGACGACCAACATCGTGTTGTCAAGGTAACCGCTTTCCTTCATGTCACGAAGGAATGTAGAGAGGTCCTCATCGGGTAAGCCAAGTGAGTTCACATCATCGTGACCAAGTGCGAAGAACGACAGAGCAAACTTTCTTTTCTTGGGGTACGCCTTGAAAAGACTCTTTATGTATCGAAAGCGCTTCTTGAAGCCAAGTTCAGGGCCAAGACAATAAGTTTCCATTCCATCAGTATGCTCGGAAGCTGCTACCCAAAAGTTTCTTAGAAAATGATCTACAGGTTTTTTGACGAACCCTTTCAGACGATATTGAAAGGCCGCGTATTTTGCATGGTCCTCTGACCAGGAAGTGACGTAACCATGCTTGTGGAGGTCGTCGAAGATGAACGGCCACTTGTCGACGTAATCCCCACCCCTGAAATGAAAACGACGGTGTTGACCGCTGACCGGTAATAATGGTGAGCCTGGGGACAGTTGTGGTTAACCCAAAGATGGAGGTGGAATTAGCTAGCATGTTAGGACATAAATGGGTGCCTGAGAAAAACCCTTGGAGACACTCAAGAAACACTACTCACATGCGATGCTAAGTCCGAGAACAGTGGTGGTGGTGGTAGGGGTGGTGGTGGTAGAGGGGGGTAGTGTGGTGGTGTAGTGGTGGTGGTGGTAGTGGTGGTGGTGGTAGTGGTGGGTGGTGGTGGGGTGGTGGGTGTGGTGGTGGGTGTGGTGGTGTGGTGAGTGGTGGTGGTGGTGTGCGTCGTGGTGGTGTGGTGGTTGTGGTAGAGGGTGGTGTGGTCGTGGTGGGTAGGTGGTGTGGTTGTGGTGGTGTGGTGGTGGGAGGTGGTGGTGGTGTGGAGAGGTATGGTGGTGGTGATCATGGTGAGGGTGGTGGTGTGGTAGAGGTGGTGGTGGTGGTAGTGGTGTGGTGGTAGTTGTGGTGGTAGTGGTGATCGTGGTGTGTGATCGTGGTAG
The DNA here is from genome assembly GCF_029948245.1 of Actinia tenebrosa. Lineage (NCBI taxonomy): Eukaryota > Metazoa > Cnidaria > Anthozoa > Actiniaria > Actiniidae > Actinia > Actinia tenebrosa. Next base: position 11,391,737 of record NW_028292570.1, on the reverse strand, counting down.
GGGTGGGGGTGGTGGTGGGTAGTGGTGTGTGGTGTGGTGGTGTGGGGGGTGGGTGGTGTGTGGTGTGGTGGTGTGTGTGGTGTGGTAGGTGGTGGTGGTGGTGGTGAGGTCGTGGTCTGGTGGTGGTGTATGGGGTGGTGGGTGTGTGGAGGTGGTGTTGGTGGTGACGTTGGTGGTAGTGGTGTGGTGGGTAAAGTGATGGTGGGTGGTGGTGGTGGTGTAGTGGTGATGGTGGTAGTAGTGAACATAGCGTATTAGTCTTCCTAGTACTAGTATGCCCTAACAGTAGAAGCACCAGCACAACTAGTAGCCCCCTCCCCTCCCCCTCCCCTAATTACTAGCTTAAACCTACTTGGCTTTTCTTGCTTCAGGTAATTCTTCTTCAGACCTCCCAAGAAGCAGTGCAGTCATCGCAGGTGTCGTACCATCCCCTACTATACTGTACCCATTAAACAAGAACGACTCAAGTTCCTCCGCCACAAACTTTCTGGTCAGCGGCATCTTGCGAACGAAATGCGATCTCGAAGTCGAATCAAAAGCGAGAATCAAGGTGTTCAGTGGAATATCTGGTTCTATACCTTGTCGTGACGTCACTTCCTGTAAAGGAGATACCCCGATGTGAAAGTCTGTTTGTTTGTTGCCATGACGATCTCTGTATTTGACCCGAATTGCATCATGGTTAAGTGTTACTGTGTTTTTTGATCTCGTAAGTGTTCCAGTTCGGCCGATTCCATGACCGAAGTCGTTATTTTCTCGAGTTATAGTTTCATACGTCACTTCCTGTACGTCATTTCCTGGGAATGAGAAGAATTTACCAATAAAAGAATGAAATTATCGAGAAACGAATGGATGGATGGATGGATGGATGGATGGTTGGGTGGATGGTTGGATGGATGGTTGGGTGGGTAGGTGGATGGATGGGTGGATGGGTGGGTGGATGGATGGATGGATGGATGGATGGGTGGATGGACGGACGGAATAAATGACGGACAGACGGATGTTGGTGTGATGCATCTGCACGAAAGGACATGTTTTATTTTAGAAGCATGATACAAAATTTCTTATATTTTCAAAACTGGACGCAAAAATCGCCCGTGTGTTTACACGGGCCTTTAGTGAAGGTGAACGAGTAATATCGACTTACCTTCAGTTATAAAAGTCAACGTACTTCCATCATATTGTGTAATTGACTTGCCCGGACATTCCAGGGTTTTCTCTTGTATCAGTCCCATGATTGTTTCATCAAAAGGATTCAGTTTAGGGATGTGACATGCAAGGTCAGAAACTTGATCTGATGCTGGTCCATCCTGTTTGGGAAGGGAATAAAGGGATAAGTACCTAACTGTTCAACATGTCTAATTGCCCTATTTCACTATGACGTCACATCAAAACAATCTATTATTTAAACGCAAAGGATCATGGTCGTCGGAGGGGGTCAATTCAACGCAAGTTCACCGAAAATTGTTGTAAAACCCGTATCAATCCACGAAGAGAAGTAGAATAGCAAACAAACTCTCAGAATATTTTTTAGTACATATTAACACATATTATATCTGAAAACCAGACCATTTTAGATTAACTGTTTTGCTAGGAGCAAATTTTGTTGAATTTTCTATTGGATTTGGCGATTCCATTCCCCACATAAACAAGCAGTGCCGTCATAGTGAAATAGGGCAATTGACGCCAACTATTTGTCGTTGTCGTTATTGTTACTTACAGCTATTTTCAAAAACATGCGACCTCGGTGCTCTGAGTTGTACGCTGAAATTTGGTTTTCCGCTGCTTTCAATCAAAACTAATCAGTCGGTACCTCACATTTTTTTGACTGGCGGCAGCGAAAAACTAAATTTCAGCGCGTAACTCAGAGCATCGAGGTAGCATGTTTATGAAAATATCTGTAATAAAGTCGTTTTGGTTGAGGAAACTGTGTGATGAATAACTCATTATATGAAATCATGACGTCGCAAAACCGTTGCGAGACAACTTGCAGAGAAAATTGCTCTGAGTAATCGCGCCTTTAAGCTTGATTTTCACTTTTTTTCGGAATTGGAGTCGGAATCGGAGGTTTCCATTTTCTTCCGATTCCGAAGTCCAACTCCGATCTTACGACAAGTGAAAACTAGAATATTGAAAATGGAAGCGGAAGCTGACAACCAATCAAAATGCTCTTCTCCAGGCTCTCTTCGATGTAAGAAAAGCACATATAGAGGTTTTGCATCATCACGTGCCGGCGCCATAATCTAGCTTGGACTGCCTGTGGTTAGATGGCAGAACGATGAAATCCCTTTGCTCTCGGGAATTGAATTCTTTTTTAAGTAAAACGATTGTATTGTTCCTGCCATCTAACATGGCTGCCGTCGACACTACAGAAAAACGTTCGCGCATGCGTGCATTTCAGCACGTTTTCTAAGAATCTTGAAGAGTTTGAGTGAGAAAATCAATGTTTGTTTTCTCCAAGTATACAAAAAAGTTCAAGAGTATACTTTTGTCAGACCAAGATAACTGTATTATCAAACACAATATGAAAGAATTAGTCTTAAGTTTCAAGCATGGGCAATAAGTTTTGGCATTTTGTGAAGTCCAATTTATCAGGCATGTTTGAAAGTCAAATTTACTTATGTTTTGACTAATTCGCATACGGATTCAGAGCATGCCCAGACGTTTTTCACTCGTTTCGCTGCCGTCACGTGATGGTGCAAAACCACTATACATCAAATCGAGGCCTCTGTTTCCGATTCCGATTATGCCGATCGATTTTCACTCGTATTAACTGCTGATGACTCCGATTCCAACTCCGATTCCGACTCCGATTCCGACGATGCAAGTGAAAGCCAAGTTTCACGATTTATTTGTTTTATATCTTTCTTAGTTTTCCTACTTTCTCCGTAAAAATAAAATAAAATAAAATAAAATATCTTCCAAAATTACCTTCAAACTTGGAGCGCACTCTTCAATGACGACATGAACCAAATCAACGTAAGCTTTCTTCACATACAACTCAAATCCAAGTGAATATTTAGGACTCCCTTTGATGCTATTTTTTAGAATGATTAAGTTGATACCAGAATTATAGACGAATCCCTTGCATTTAGGTCCCATCCAGCTACACATAGCCTTCCCTTTTCTTGGAACACGGGCGTGTAGTTCAAGATAGAACGCGCATTTTCCCGGCACTTGTGATCCTTTGCAGGAGAAGTCGCCACCTAAAGGGAGGTCCATGTTTTCAATCTGAAAAGAAATTAAGACATTCATTTGATAGCCCGTGATGTCAGTGATGTGAAATTTAGAAATATAGAAATATTCTAGGAATGTTCTATTGTTCTTTGACCAATCAGAAAAGATCTTATTCGTGGTGTGACAATGTTTTCCCAAATTCAGCGTGACAAACGTCTGGGGGAATGAAGAGCTATTGTTTTGAAACTCGTCGGGATATCATCGCTATTCCTTTCGTATCCTTTGGGATACTCATGAATTTTTCGAAGAGTAAAAACAAAAGAAAATGGATCCCCTGGAGGTTCGTCACGTGGAATTGGGAAAACATTGTCACGCCACGAATAAGGTCTATTGACTTTCAAACCACAAGATAACGGAAGATAACAATAACGCTTCTGATTGGCTAAGAAACATTCTTGAAATACTTCTAGGTGCCCATGGTTTTTCAATAGCGCAGCGCACTTATTCTAAAAATAGCTTAAAGATTCGGACAAACATTGCATTCTGTTTAACCGCTACGAGGATTATATGAACCGATTTTATTATTTTTACTTAAAGTTACAATAATAACCCATGTAAACTAAGATCAACTGCGATCGGCTGTGAAAATTATCTGCTGAAAGTAAACTTGTAAGTTTGTTTGTCCGAATTTCGCCTTTGTCTTCGTTTTTATGACGTCACGGTTGCGCTTCGCTATTGCCCTATTTCACTATGACGTCACATCAAAATAATCTATCGTTAAAACGCAAAGCATCATGGTCGTCGGAGGGGGTCAAATCAACGCAAATTCACCGAAAATTGTTCTAAAACCCGTATCAATCCACGAAGAGAAGTAGACTAGCCAGCAAACGCTCAGAATATTTTTTAGTACATATTAACACATATTTTATCTGAAAACCAGGCCATTTTAGATTAAACGGTTTCGCTAGGAGCAAATTTTGTTGAATTTTCTATTGGACTTGGCGATTCTATCCCCCACATAAACAAGCAGTGACGTCATAGTGAAATAGAGGGCAATTCGCAGTGTAACTTCACATTACCTTCACAAAGGGAAGCCCAAGATAAGAATATAAAGCATACGATGAAACTAGAAGTACAAACAAGACCATATAGACATTTCTTTTTCTGGTTCTGAGGAAGCGTCGTCGTAGCACACTTATATTGAATAAACCCATTCTAAAGGACCTAAAAAATGATACAAAAAATATAATTATCTTAATTCACAAATCACTTTTTTGACAAACAGACGAGTAACAGATGAATTGATAAATTCTGGAATTTGAAATAGTGTTTTTGGTTCGCTCCTGATCATACCCACACTGGTATAAAGTAAAATTTTTAAAGAAAAAATATGAAAATCTGTGCTGATTCTATTGTTTAATTCCCTGCTAGCAGAGCCTATTTTCCTTTTGTTTTGGTTGAGAGAGAAAAATAGACTCTGCCGATGTAGGACGTTATTTCTGTCGCGCATGCGTGGCGTAACTTAGCAACGCTGTCATGATTTTGACAGCCGCTCTCGTCAAACATTGCTCATGCGCACTACATGTAATCGGTTAAAAACCGGTTTTAAAGTGCACCTCAAGTGTAATTTTTCCCCTATTTGGAAGAAATCCTCAATATCTCAGTAATACTTTTTTGCATTTTTTTCCCATTTTGGAGAAATTCGTAAGCTTTTACAGCGTTTTAAAGTACGCAAAAAACTAGTGTCCAGTCACTCACAACATGTCAGCACCGCGTCACAAGAAGTCCTGGTACGAGAAAAATATACGTCATCGGGGTGAGATGTCATGCCACCTATTGTTGCAAAGCATTGTACAAGTTTTGTAAGAAGTTATTTTGTTGTCATAAAATGCCTAAATATTGTGTTGTAACTCACTGTAAAAGTGAATCCAACTTGAAAGAAGGCATCAGTCTGCATACGATTCCCTTCTTTAACGATGATCGCCCAGAAGCGAAAAAAAGACGTAAACGATGGGTTGACTTCGTATGCCTTCACCGCAAACACTGGCAACCATCAGAATGGTCCGCAATATGCTCAAAGCATTTCAAGTCGCAAGACTATGAAACCATGTTTTCAAATATCGAGGGCTTGAAAAACCCTGTTCACCCAAGATTACGGCGAGATGATTTTGGCATAATAGCGTATCCAACTGTTTTTGTCAGCGACGAAGAGAAAGCGCCACCACAAAGTGCGCGAACGCGTAGGAAGGTAAGCTTAGTCAGCAATGATAACTATGTTTTCATGCTTATATTTGGATTTGGGAATTGTTCACTTAATCGAATAGATTTCGCTTATCTATGGTACTGATGGTGTGCGTAAAATATTTCGTAGATCATGAAAGAAATAAGGCAATCTCAAAAGGTCGCTGAAACTGTAGGGGACCCATGTATGCAGACAGAAGAGCATGATATCCAGTCAGTGTCACCAGTCGCGGAAATCAATGACGCGAGTTGATTTTTACTTCAGAAAACGTATATCGTATATCATTAAGTATTACGGTAATATTCTTTGAAATGTTTCTCTTATATAGGAAAGGAGAGACGACACAAACCATCCCAGCATCATGTCAACGCACCAGCAGCAAACTCCGGGAAAACACTGGAGTCTCGATCAGAGTTCCACTATTCCGACACCACATCAATCCTCGTCGAAAGAACGACAAATGCGAAACAGGATTATCACGCTACGTTCGCATTTGAAGATAAAGAAAGAACAGTTGAGGAAAGAAAAACTAAAAAGTTAGTAAAGTCGGACTTTCCTTGAAAACAAACAAACTGTATTCCATTACTCTTATAATTACGGCACAACTAGATTGCATTTATAATTTTGTCAACTATTTATCTTTCGTAGACCAGAAATTACTAGAGCAGCTAGAAACTTTGTATTGTAAAGACTCCATTGGCCAAAAAAGTGCACCACCGCACGAGAATAATGTTGAAGATCACCTTGATGATCCTTGTAAAGAAGATTGTCTATCTTCGGACGAAGATGAAGAGATGTTATCGGACGAGAATGAGGTTGACATGGAGTATGAGACAGAAACAGAAACAGAATCGTCGATAACCGATGAAGAGGACAACCAACCATCAAGGTATATTTCCCATGTCCATATTTTTGGTGTAACATCAGGACTTACATGATAACAAATCCTGATTTCTTTCCCTTGTTCAGTTTCATTGTAGGAGAAGACAATCTAAGGACTCATCCCAAGTTCATTGTTTTCTGGTCGCAGCTGCTAATGCTCTTCCAAATTTGCCATTCTTGTGGTGCAAAAAAACCTCTTGTAGAAGCAAAAGAAATTGGTACCATGGTTGTAGTGACAACTGACTGCTCAAGTCCTAAATGTCCTAAAAGACACACCGTTTGGTCAAGTCAACCAAACATGCCATCTATGAAAATTCCTGCTGGGAATTTTCTATTGTGCATGGCAATACTGTTAAGTGGAGGATCAGTCACGAAAGTGTTCACTATGTTTAAACACATGGGCCTTAGATGTATGTCCCTGGCTTCATTCTTCCATCATCAAAGAGTGGGTTTGGAAACATATGCCATATTTTTTGATTGGTTTTATTACTAACATCATTATTTTCATCAATACCTGTTGCTTTTGATCTCATTTAATACATTGCAGTCATTTTTATTCCCTCTAGACAAAACTCTTCCCTACCATTCTGCTATATTGGAGAGCATACCAGTCGAAAATGATTGAAAAGGTGAAAAGTTTGGGAAGTGCCCTTGTGATGGCTGGAGATGGTCGCCACGACAGCATGGGGCATTCAGCTAAATTTGGAGCATACACAATGTTTTGTCGCACTCTCCCAATGATTTTACACTTCGAGTTAATCCAGGTACAGTATATAGCAATACAGCAAATAAGTAGAGTTTTTCTCTTTATTTTTATAACTATCCTGAACAATAAGTGGGAGAAAATCAAAAGTACTGTAAGTATGAAGATTTTTTGATAATCATATTCAAGTTGAATTATTCATGTATACTTTATAATGACAATACTTATAATAACAATGATAGTCATAATAATAATGACAAAAATAATCATAACTACATTATGATGATAATGATAAATACCTTTTTTAAATTGTTGTACTGTACCTTTGTTTAGAGAAACCAAGCAGGAAACAGCCCTGCCATGGAGTTCATGGGTTTCCAACAAGCAATGACTTTTTTAATGGGACTGGAATTGGAGATATCAACATTTATTTCTGACAGGCACACAACTATTACAAGCTGTATGAAGAAAAATTATTCTAATATAACACACTATTTTGACCTGTGGCACCTGAAGAAAAGTATGTATATATATTTATTATATTGGATTTTGATATTGGATTTTTTTCATATGATTTTTATGATATAGTGCTTATTTGAATAATTACAATCAATATTTCAATCAGAAATTCGCAAAACTCTCACCAAGATTGCAAAACTGTCAGGATGTGAGGTATTGTCAGAATGGATCAAGCCTGCTGAAAACCACCTCCACTGGAGTGCGACATCGACCCACAATGGTAATGGTCTAGTGATATGGGCGAAATTCATTTCCTACCTGGACCACATTATAAACAAGCACACTAATCTTGGAAATGCATTGTTTAACAAATGCCATCATGGGCCCAATATTCCTCACCGGAAATGGTTGCAAAAGGGTTAGTAAAATTCTATGCCTTGTATTTTTCAAAAACACTGCACTGCATTTTGATATAGCCATCAAACACATTCACATCTCTATATATTTAATCTTGCTGTCTATCTTCTAAGGTTTGTTCACTGGAGTATCTTTGTTGCTTGCAGATAGCATACTCTATGAGAAAGTGGTACAAGCTCTAACTAAGCAAAGCCTCATAGATGGCATCATGCAAGCTTCTCCCTTGTCTCAGACCAGCTGCCTCGAAGGCTTCCATTCTGTGGTTAACCATTTTTCACCAAAAATGATTGCATATTCCTACAGTGGACAGTATTGCCGGTATGAAAAATACTCCATGGAAAGTTTTATAAAAATGTAAGTTGATTCACAGTGCCTAATATTGCTAATACTTGTCAAATTCTTGTTTTATTAGACATATCTTGGCTGCTGTCCATTTTAATATGAATCTTCACAGAGATGTTTCAACAACAGCCGATGGTTCAAGCAGAATAAAGGTGGTTTACCCGAAGTTTAAAAATGGAGAGGCCACAGTGAGAGAGCAGAGGATTACCCAGAATTTTGGTAAAAAGAATACATTTTTTAAATACCAATCAATGATCATTAAATTCTAGCAAAAGCAGTAGAAATTCTAGTAGCAGTATAAGTAATTACAGCTGCTAGGTTTCTTACCATAATTCTGTGTACTTGTTACACAGTAACTGTGGTGCTCTTAATTTGGTGCAATATTTTCACAAGTTTATGAAAACCAAAACAGTAGCATTCCTAGAACCACATATACAAGTATTTTGATTCCCATAATGTAATGTTTTCACAGACTATGTGGAAGAAATCTTTCAGACATTCTTGACAAACAGCCAGTACCTTAAAGATGCTATGCAAGATCTCGTCAACATGACTCCACCACCCATGAACACAATGCTGGTGAAACAACCCAGAGCTGAAGCTATCCAGAAAAGTAATGCACGCAAGGCAATGACAGTAAAGGATGTCCCACCAACTACACCAGGTACATGTATGCAAAGTAAATAAAAGTAAGGATTTTTTTGTTGTAAATTTCAAAAGTTAGTTGGACTATCTTATGCTATTTTCTTTCAGTACCTCAGATTCCTCCGCAACCAGCACCACAAGATAATGCAAGATCAAAACCATGCTGTAGAATATGCAAAAGGCCCATGAAAGGGCATCACCTTTTACTTGATTGTCCCCGAAATCAGAAATAGCAGTGCAGCAGATACAAGAAATAAAAACAAAAACCCATAGTAAATGACAACCCAAATAAATTAGCTAAAAGGAAAATCCATGACACTTATTCACAGTTATAAGTGTTATTTATAATAGATTAAAACTATCTTAAAAGAGGGGAATCATTCTATTTCCTGACAAGGAAGTAGCATGCACTGTACAAATGATTTGTTCTGGATTACAGTAAGGTTCAGACCAAAGATGAAATCCACATGTATCAAATATACTTATATAACATAGAAGAACATGAATGTTGAAAGAAGTGCAAAAATTATGTTTTCAATTCTGCACAAATACGTTTTTCAAGGAATGCATAATAAAAAGATAAGACTGCTGAATTCATATGGTACTACAAATGATAAAGATTTATTGCTTGTTGTTGTTACTCTCATACTAGAGTACAAACACTAAAAGTGTGCAACACTTTGCACTATTTAGTAGTAAATAGTGCTAATCAAACAATAGAAAACAATAGGATTAGCATTATTTAGCATTATTTAGTGGTATTTATGTTGCACACTTGCAGTGTTTGTACTCTAGTATATTAAATAGTTTTAATTATGATAGCGAGTCATTAGCTCTCATCGAGGTCAAAACCAGTAAATTCTTGGTCAGACATAAACTTTTGCCTAATTGTAGTATAGGCACACGCTGGTAGCGGGATCCTCTTCTTACCTAAGTAGCCATATACCATTCGGGAGAATTCTCTGTAAGCAACACTTCGTAGAAAACTAGGATCAAAGAATGACTCATAATCAGTGCTCTGGAGATCGAAGTAGAAACGTTGCTACTCGAAAAAGCACATGTATATTTATGCCAAACCCTTACTCATTTTCCGAACCAGTCTGTCGATATCGTGTTTTGCTTTTCGTGTTGTAACGATCGGCCGCCAATCGCAGACTCCACTTCTCCAAACAAACCGGCTGGAATCCTGGGTGGTCGGTGATACATCGAAGCTCTTTCTCTCCAACATCATCCTGAACAAGATCGCTTTGTAGTGCTTCGCCACAGCCATCCAGCTCATCACAACAGTAACATTCACTAATATTTTGAAGAAGGGCTACGCTGCAGTTACCGCATTTACACCTGAAAAATATTCGTGACCTTCGATTTAGAAGATATACGAATTGTAAGACTGCAATGTGTACGAAAGCTTACCATGAACTAACAAGCACAGTTCCTGCCAACCGAGACTTCAGTTCTGATTCTTGTTCTTCGATTTGCTTCACTTCTTTATCGTATTGAGATATCCATTCTGCATCGGCTAGAGGTTCATCAGAATAAGGTATCTCATCGTTTTCAGAGTCGTAATTCTCAGTTAGACATGTTAGTTCCGATGGTAGTTCGCCGGCCGTGTTGTCTTCGAGCTCGAAGTCAGTAATATCGGACGAGGAATCATATTTTGAGCTACATGATGCGCTTGTAGTTGCCATAAATATGTTTTTCTGAGAAAACTAGTTTTTTTAAACGAAACAGTTGATGCACTGGCGAAGAATTTGGACACAACAACATAAAGTTTACACACAAGAAATGAAGATAGCTTTGGTTCCTTCCACCCCGATGACGTATTCGCACCAGTCCCCCAAATGAGCGGAGCTGTTATGAAAACCGGGAATTTCAAATCTTTTAAAAAAATCAACAATTCGTTCAATTTCCTTTTTTTTATTATTTTTCGTTATTATATGTGTATATCTCCACTTCCAAATAGGGGAAAAATTACACTTGAGGTGCACTTTAAAACTGATGTTGTTCGTCCACAATCGTGGACGGCGGTGTATCAAAGGAAACGCTCTACATCGGCAGAGTCTCCCTCTTCCCCGCCTGAAAGAAGGGAGAGAAAGAGAAGGGAGAGAAAGAGAAGGGAGAGAAAGAGAAGAAAGAGAAAGAGAAGAGAGACTGATAGCAGGGAAATTGTTTAAATACTGATTGGCTAATTTGTACGAAAATTTGTCTGGGAGTGACGAATTATGGAGTTCAAACTGTTTTTCGTCCACTCCTGATCATACCGACACATATAAAGTATAATAATAGCTAGCTTCTCAAGGGTAAAATGCTGATATTTTGCAGATTATTATTTAAATATTCAAACGTAATTGGCTAAATTCGCATGAGAATTTGTCTGGGTTGCCTTGGTTGGCATTGTCCCCCTGTACATGTATTCTTCGTTAGCACGTAACGTCATCGCGGCCATGTTGGTACCATTTAACAAAAGATTTCTCATTAGCATCCATTGTTAACGGTACCACAATGGCCGCCATGTTTTTGTCTTTTAACTCTCTTGGGAATGCTTGCAACCCATCAATTAATAATAAGCTTAAAAAGCACAATTGTATTGTACAAAAACACTTCTGTGACGAAAGATATAACAGAACAATTGCAAGTTTCTTTTACGGTAATATTTTTGCATATTGTCAATCAATTAATGCCACTCGGCGTTGGAAATTAGTTAGTTGCATTTCGTGCTTCACCGCCTCCAAATAAAATTCGCTCGTGGGTTGGCGTTTTATTCGTAGAAGCTCCGTTTTGGCCCAAAGACACTAGAAGAGACGTTCTTTAATGTGATGCAGCTTACTTTTTGATTTGTTAGGTACCAGCAGAGATATTGGAGTCTAAATTTCGCGTAAAACAATTTGACCATCGATTGGATCACAAAAAAAGGATTTTGTGAGGCTAAATATAAGTGAAAATAAAATAGTTGATAAATATATATATATATATATATATATATATATATATATATAAATTGGTTGCTTTCCACGCCGTCTAGTGCTTATCGAAGTTGGCTTTCGATTCGTGCATAATTAGAATTAAGAATAATCAATATTTGAATCGATTTTTCAAAATTTCGTAAATTTTACAAAAATAAAATTGAGCTTGGACTTTTCGATCGTGTTTAGTGAAATACCCTATCTATAAAGGTTCTTTTGCTGAAATAAAATCAACTTTGATTTTTCCTAACTGTCTTTTAATTAACTGGCTTTTCAAGTACATCTAACGTCACGCGTGAACAGTTTCTGTTCAATTATTCAAAGATTGAAATAAATATTCATAAATTCAAACGATTATACATATCCTACGCTTCTTAGATTGTAATATTAATTTCAAGTTTTCAACACTTGCTATTCAATCATCAAATAATCAATACAAATTTCAAAAAGTTGCTTTATAGCCTTGTTGCCACAGTAACAATATTATAAGATGCTGTGTTTAAGTTTTTTTGAACACATGGTCAGACAATTAGTTCCCGACATACTGTCTGAAAATCGTTACGGGATTTATCGTATGCTGACTTTAAATTAGGGGTCTGTCTTCTCCGCAGCAATAATGATGGTGGGCGATTCGTGTAGGAAATTTATTCAATGAACACGGAAATAAGTTTTCTAATCTTCAATCGAATATTTCAAATAATTATTTCAGTCAAACATAAATCTTTTAAATTGAATCTGTTGTATATGGCCCGCCAAACCGGACAAAAATACTTGTATCAAATAGATAAGACTTATTTTGAGAAATATACGACTTATCGTAGAAATATATAAGTAATGATGAAAAGGTAAATTATACACCGTGAAAAGATGAAAAAACTTACTGACGTTTCGGACGCTAGTCCTTCGTCGGAGTAAAAGAGAAAGAAGTCGTAGAAATATATAACTTGTTTTAAGAAATATACGACTTGTTTATGAAATATGAAAGTTATCGCGCTAAAATATACGACTTGCTGCTGAAACATTACCCTGGGCTCCAGAGGTTCTATTCGCTTTTCCCGGAACATTGAACGAGCATAGTAAATGCCGGAGCGAGAATGCAATAGCCTCTGGGCCCCAGGGTACTGAAACATACGACTTGTTGCTGAAATATAAAACTTGTTGTCAAAATATAAAACTTCTTGTCAAAATACAAAACTTCTTGTCGAAATATATATATATATGTTGTCAAAATATAAAACTTCTTGTCGAAATATATATATATATGTTGTCAAAATATAATACTTCTTGTCGAAATATTTATATATGTTGTCAAAATATAAAACTTCTTGTCGAAATATATATTTCGACAAGACGTTTTATATTTTGACAAGAAGTTTTATCTTTTGACAACAAGTTTTATATTTCAGCAACAATTCGTATGTTTCAGCAACAAGTCGTATATTTCAGCAACTAGTCGTATATTTCAGCAACAAGTCGTATATTTCAGCAACTAGTCGTATGTTTCAGCAACAAGTCGTATGTTTCAGCAACAAGTCGTATATTTCAGCAACTAGTCGTATATTTCAGCAACTAGTCGTATATTTCAGCAGCAAGTCGTATGTTTCAGCAACTAGTCGTATGTTTTAGCAACTAGTCGTATGTTTCAGCAAAAAGTCGTATATTTCAGCAACTAGTCGTATATTTCAGCAACTAGTCGTATATTTCAGCAACTAGTCGTATATTTCAACAACTCGTATATTTCAGCAACTAGTCGTATATTTTAGCAACTAGTCGTATATTTCAGCAACTAGTCGTATATTTCAGCAACTAGTCGTATATTTCAGCAACAAGTCGTATATTTCAGCAACTAGTCGTATATTTTAGCAACTAGTCGTATGTTTTAGCAACTAGTCGTATGTTTCAGCAACAAGTCGTATATTTCAGCAACAAGTCGTATATTTCAGCAACTAGTCGTATATTTTAGCAACTAGTCGTATGTTTTAGCAACTAGTCGTATGTTTCAGCAACTAGTCGTATATTTCAGCAACTAGTCGTATATTTCAGCAACAAGTCGTATATTTCAGCAACTAGTCGTATTTTTCAGCAACTAGTCGTATATTTCAGCAACTAGTCGTATATTTCAGCAACTAGTCGTATGTTTCAGCAACAAGTCGTATATTTCAGCAACTAGTCGTATATTTCAGCAACAAGTCGTATGTTTCAGCAACAAGTCGTATATTTCAGCAACTAGTCGTATATTTCAGCAACAAGTCGTATGTTTCAGCAACTAGTCGTATATTTCAGCAACAAGTCGTATATTTCAGCAACAAGTCGTATGTTTCAGCAACAAGTCGTATATTTTAGCAACAAGTCGTATATTTTAGCGCCACAAGTTTCATATTTCATAAACAAGTCGTATATTTCTTAAAACAAGTTATATATTTATAAGTCTTATCTATTTGATACAAATATTTTTGTCCGGTTTGGCGCGCTATATTATTGTAGATAGTTGTTCACGCGTGACGTTCGTTGACTGTAAATTAACCCTGCAGCTAAGGCGAAGAAATATGCTGCAGCTTAATATTGCTGGTTTCCCATCACTCCTTAGAGAATGAAATAACAAAAGACACCACGGCCACGTTGGATAATATATAAACTAAAGACTGAATCGCCGATTCTTGAGTTAAATTCTCAAGGGTTCAGACCGTTCTATACGTGTTAAATTTATCCAGCATGGCGGCTATGAAAACCATCAATATATCTATGAGATTATTGGCCCATATAGTGGTGAATATGGCTGCCGTCACATGATTGTGTAAAAGACTTTCATGAAATCTTTTTAAAATAATCGTGAATTTGCAACGCGAAACATTAATACTAGCTCCCCTCGAACAGTCACATTGCCATATTGTAATAACTTATAATAGATCTAGCTTTTAATACAATAAGTTTGTCTACCTACTCTTAAGAGAATACCAGTCGATAAGATATAGAATCACAATATTATAGAATCACAATATAATAACCATTTGGGAAAAAAATTATTTCGCTTTCTCTGTCTGCTCTCAATGTTGATTCCCCGAGGATAAAACTAGAAAGTAACGCAATGAATTGCAATAGTTCCTAACATGGCTGCCGTCACATGATGGTACAAACTAAAGCCTTTCATGAAATCTTTTTTTCAAATAATCGTAAATTTGCAACGCGAAGCTTTACCCCCCTTGAACAGTCACATTGCCATATTGTAATAACTTATAATACAACTAGCTGTTAATACAATAAGTTTGTCGGTACCAGCTTTTCTACTTACCCTTAAGAGAATTTCAGTCGATATAATATGGAATCAAAATATATTTATAATCATTCGTAAAAAATCGCTTCCTTTTCTCTGTCGGCTTTTAATATGTCGATCCCCGAGGATAAAACTAGAAAGAAACACAATGAAGATCGTTAAATAATGGGTGAGTTGAGTAGGTCGCGTGGGACAACACGAGGATAAATCGTACTTTTCTTCAAAGGTTTACAGTAGATCGTAGCATTATCAATAAACCAAATGAATTTTTACCGTCTATTTTATTACCTTTTTTCTCGTACTTCTCTTGCTAAAGCCCCTTTGATTAAATCCTCTATCGTAAAACATCACAGGGTAGACCTGGAGTAGGACGGTCTCTTGTTCGCAGTGGAGCATGGGTAGAAGCCTCATTTTATTGGAGGGTCCAACGTTGACTGGGTTCCCTGTGTTTTCGGGACCCGGAGGGGGTGCTCTGGGGATTTTTATCTCCCGACCAATAATCTAATTTGATTTTAAAATATCAATAGAAAATGCAATAAAAAATCTTGTAAATACCTCTCAAAACACTAGAAATCGCACTTCCAAAGGTCTTAGTTAAAAACTTTTTCATGGGTTTTCGGCCTTTGGCGGTCGTTATTATTTTGAATTATATGTTATATTAGTATAATTTATAGACTTGAATATAGAGTTTCGCATGCTGTGACTGGTTGAGCAAGCAGTGATTCCGAGACGATATTTACTGCTTAAGTGGTGATTATGAGGATTCCAAAAGTTTGCCAGGGCTGAAGTAATACTAAAATGCTTTTTTATTCTGAATTTTTGTTTTTTCTCTTATAATTCAAGTCTAAAACAATAATTATTCACTACGGGCTTAGTGAATATGAGTAATGTTTATCTCGCTGCTCGAAGACTCACATCTTGGTAAATATTCACTGATAGTCAGTTCACCTTTCGGCGAATAATATGATTGTAAAATGTAATGAGTCAATATTGCAATAAGTTCATTTAAATTAATTAAAAATTTTATAATTTGATATCAATGTTTCATTTGCATGTGGATATATATTTATTTTATTAGTAGATCCAGATTTGTGATCACTATAGGTTACCCAAGGGTAGTGAACATTGCATAAAAATTTATCAAATTATCAATAAAGAAAATTTGTAACCAAAAATAAAAAAAATTGTTTTAAAATTTTGTTGTAAAATTAAATTCATTGAAGGGATCGAAGGGGGATGGAAGAAAATCTGGTGGCACGCAGATTGGACCATGTCTTTCGGTCTTTTCTATTTTCACTTTTTGCTACCAAATTTACAAGTCTAACTCCCCTACCCGGGTGCCAGAGGCAGTGTGGGGCTTGGGGGCAAGGGAGAGAGAGGGAGGAGTGTGACCAGAGGCCCCTTCTCTCTTGCTTGTCCTAGTCCCCACACCCCACCCCCCCAAAACCACTTTTGAGAAAATCTTCTAAAAAGCTGAAATATCTTACTCAAAAAACTTCTAGTCATTCTTTTCCTATATAAACTTTTGGCCCATAGAAACATATTCACAATATTAATCTTCTAGAATTAATTCAGTATAGCAGAAAGGAACTCAAAAAAAAAAAAATTTTTGTAATGAGCCTTGCATTGCAGATAATTACTTTATGGCTGAGTATATTGGAAGAAGAAAATAAACTACAGGAATGAAGTTTACATTACTAATTTTCCTTCTTTTCTTCACTTTATTTCTTCAATTTTTTAGCTTCTGTGATTTTTCTTACAAAATTGAGTTGAAAAAGCTGATATATAAAAAAGCCATTACACATATAAAAAGCCATTACATATATAAAAACCAAATATATTGAAAAAGCCATTATATCATAATTGTGCAGTCACCCTTCCCCATGTCAGCCGGGGATAAAGATCACATTTTGACAAGTTTTCTCCACCCTCCCCTCCCCAAAATTTACTGATTACTCTTTCCTACATGGATCAGTTCAGCTACTACTCCTCCCATTAGACCGAGGTAGTTGCGATTTTTTATTGCCTTCACTTGGTAATATCTGTTATGTATCAAATTGAGCTGATCCTCGCAGAATATGAAGCAACTTATGCAGCTGCAAATTGAAAGACTCAGAAAAAATTCTGAGTCTGTTATGTTAACTGCAAGTGCAAATGAATCATGCGATGCAAATGTTGAACATTGTACCTGCATGTGGGGGACAAGTTTTTTTAAACCATGTGACCGAAGTGCAGTCACGTTTTTATCAATTGGTGGTTAACTGAGAAAAGTAGCTCACAGCATCATGATCACATCTAGAGGGAGTATGTCCAGTATAGACATGAACCACATCTTTGAATTTGAAAAAAAAAAATCTAAGGACGAGTAAACTTAGTTCAAATTACCCTATCTAGCCATGACATCACATGAAAACAATCAGTTTGTCAAATGTTTAGTACTAATCAACTCAACTGCAGGGTTAACTATAATTAAGTCTATATTAAGTCAAAATAAAACTTTTTACCGATACGGTACCGATTCCGTTAATTTTTTAAATCAATACATTATGGGATATGAGGGGGAAACTATTGGAAAATTTATAGAATGCACAGCAAACTGTAAGGATGTCTGTTTATAAAACTTTAGGCTTTTCGATGAGAAGCACATCTAAAAAGCAATTGAATTTGCTGGTAGTTGGAGCAATATGTAAAACATCAAGATTCAAATTATGTACTGTTTAATAAACTCGCAGACATGATCTGCGAGTTTATTGAACGACTTAAAAAACTCATGATGTATGTTCTCATATTGTACTGAATTCTTTACGAAATGAACCAAGTTTGATAGAGAAAATCCAAGTTCAAGTTTATGCAAATGAAGACGAATCTATATCAGATATAAAACCTCCTCCATGGTCATGATTTCTATTGTGTTTCCTTCATGAATTATTGAGTAACTTTATGCTTTATAAATTTTATAATTCTTGGGGTGCAAACAAATGACTCGAAATCCCTTAAGAAAAATCCCTTGAGGAAAAATGTAATATAACAATAAAACAGGCAGCGTGTTGGTTAATCTAATGAGAGGTTGGTACATTTTTTTCGTGCCACAACTGACCGTCTTTATCTCAAAGTCTCTCAAACATTCCTAAAGGATTGGTAATCCACATTTGACCAGGATGATGAAGAAGGATAGGACTTTGGTTGAGAGTATTTCTTGAACACAATCACTGCAGTGATAATAAAGGCGACGCCAAAACAAAACAGCACATTCGCGCCTGACATGCTGCCAAGATACTTCGTATGCACTTTGAAGACCGCGAAAACGAGAATGTATACCAATGCTGCAAGAAATATGAAGACAGAGCCGAGGACAACTAGTTGAATGCCTCTTCTACGCCAAAACGCTGCAAACTCTAGTCCTGTATCGACGTCTATACCATCTACAAACAGCCTGAAACGTCTATCTATTTTCCTCCACGACAGACTTTCATCCATAATATGAAAGTGGTGTCCTTCATGCACCCATTCGTATGTTCCTCCGGAAGAGCAGAGTGGACCACAAGGGGTGAAAGTCAGCCCATGATCTTGCAATTCTTTGCCGTTGACAAAGATCTGATAATCTTCTCTACAGCAGCCCACTTGTCGCTTGAGTTGGACCACGTATTGCTTGGATTCGAGCCCTATTTTCAGGTCTGTAGCCCATGTTGAAGTTGTCGTAAAGCAAGGCATCTCGATCGACTGGTTATTCTCTGATCATCATGCTCATGTCTTGTCTTGTTCGTCGTTACTTGGATGACGTCATAGTTTATTTTGAGACACTGGAGCACAGGTAGCCCAGGCTTACCGTTAGTGTTGAATAACTGAATCGATCGAGAGACAGCAGACAGACAGACACAGATTATATGGGTATCATATGGGTATTTTTGAATCCTCATTTTTACGCCTTAGAATAATTAAAATCAAATAAAACTCCCACCGTGTGTTGTTGATATATTGAACAGCCCCATGGCTTAATTACAGCTCATTTCGTTCGGGTTTAGATGACGCTTCCCCACCACACACTAAACCTGTGACGGGGCTACCTGTGACTGGAGACGAGACAAATCAGCACTGGCAACCCAAGCTCACTATATTCATAAGAGAATGTATGTCGACAAGAGAAAATGAACTATTAAAGAGAAGGAATCTCTGGTATTTTTGCTTGTAGCCATCATAGGCACCGTTTGATGCTATCTGTAGGATCATATTTGCCAAATATCAAGCTGATGGAGGAGTAGAGTACGATTTGTGTATCGAAACAGCATACTGTGCACACTCTATGTTGTTTGCTCACGTCTTTTTAAAAAAACGCACGAGAAAACCTGATGAGCAAATAGAGTAGAGTGCGCAGAAAAACAAAAGATCAAATGAATTATTCTTAAAATAGCATGAATGATTCTAAAAATAGCATCAAAGATTCTAAAAATAGCATCGAAGAGTGCTAATGATGGGGAGCGGGGATTCCTTTTGTGCCGATGACCCTCCCTTCTTAGACCCCCTACCCCTCCCCCCTCCCAATACGACAAAGTACCTTCTTAAGCGCGGTTAACTATGAGAACAATAATTTTGCCGAGAGGCGGTTAAAAATGAAAGATATTTTATGGGGAAACGCGTCGCCGAAGTGGAGTTGGCCGTAGGGAAACTATACGTCTCGGAAAAGGAAGAAAAAATAGTTTGGCAAAAATAGATAATTTTAAATAAATTCTTAAAAATGAAAAAGATGAAAAAACAATTGTCAGTGTTTCATAATCATTTATTTGATTTCGAGATCATCCAAAATGTAAAAAAATTGCCGTTAAATTTACTTTTTTTTTTTTTTTTTTTTTGTATTACCATTATCCAAGACCGTTTTTCATTCTTCATAAAAAAAAATAAAACCTTCTTTAACTCTGCTCTACTTTCACTCTTGAAAACGACGCCGGGAGGGCGTCGAGAAGTCGAGTACAGGGGCGGCGGAAGCGGGGGGGGGGGGGGGGGGGGGGCCCGGGGGGCACTGGCTCCCCCAGAATATAATGCCTCACACACAAAAAAAAAAACGCATGAGATTTGGTTATGATTACCATTATTTATTATTTTGATATTACATAATTTTCTGTATCTAAAAAATATGCGATATATCTAGCGACGACTTGCATCATTTTTGTGTCTCTCAGCACAATTGCAAGTGGTTTAATGCGCGCAAAATGTTACTGATTGAAATATCACACATACACGTTTGTAATCAAGCTAAACAGGGAGGGGGGTGGGGTCATTTCAAGGTACCGTGAAATATTGGAGTGCCCCCCCAAACTTTTTCAGCTTCCGCCGCCCCTGGAGTACACTAGTCTTTAAATTCTACTGTAAAAACGTTCATTATCTATTAAAAAACCTATGTACTGTTAGAAAGGAGCAATAACCTTTTTTTCTGATTCAGGATCGTTTCGCATCTCTGAACGAATAGATTGTACTTCTTGTTTTAAATCTGAATAATTCTTGTTAAGCACAGTAAGTTGATCCAGAAGTTGTTTCATCAATATTGAGGTATGGTCCACTTTATCGTGAGAGACGTGTTTCAAGTAGCGTTGCTATATTGAGCGAAAACAAATACATTAATTTAATAGACTAGAGCGCATGTAGTAAAACCATGAAATAAAAACAAAGTTGCATCATACTGGAAAATAGTATATTATGGAGATCTATAAGCCATTCCGTCGAGGGTGAAGAAAAAACTGGGTCGAATTGGAATTTGTTTACACATAGGCCCCGTCCACACGTATCCGGGAATTTTTGTATCCGCAATTGTTTTTTTGCGGATACGGGTTGCGTCCACACGTGTCCGAAAATTTTTGTGACCGTATCCGGAAACTCTACGAAAACGGACACGTGTGGACGGTGAAAACGATTCGAATACGCTGCGTGTGGACGCAAACATTTTCGTATCCGCAAAAAATAATTTGCGGACACAAAAATTTCCGGATACGTGTGAACGGAGCCATAATAGGTATTAACTCATTAATATGTAAAGAGCTATATTATTTATCCTTAACAAATTTAGACAGTTGCTATTATATGTGCATGTAAAAATCCTCAAATTTAAAAAAAAAAAAAAAATCTAAAGTATGCCCTTATTGGGGTGTAACTCATTAATATGTAAATAATGTTGTTATTTGTTTAAAAAAGTCACTGTAAAAATGTTGCTATGGTAAATAAATAATTCATTAAAAAATAAAATTAAAATAAATAAATAAATGAATAGAAAAAAATGTTCCGCCCCAAGGGGCGAGGTCAAAACAGTCGTCCAAAATAGGGACCCGATTTTATGAATGAAGGTGGTGGGTACCGGTACATACCCCCCCCCCCCCCCCACAGAAACCTGTTCAAATGCTTGATACTGGGGGGTCTGTAGTGGCAATTTCTATACACAAATATGTTCTTTAGTATACATGCAGACAGACAGTCCATTCATTTCTGTGATTTGGCTTTTAGTTTTGGAAATATTTGGGGTCAAAATCTAAGATTTCACTTCTAGAGGTGGTGGGTTCCGGGTAACACCACCCCTCCCCCCTAAATCGGGTACCGTGAGATGACAATTGTTTTGCCCTCATCCCTAAAGAGGTGGGTATATCCCCTACCTTGAATCTCACACTAATTTCCTGGGATCCAATGCTAACAAATGCATAAAGCCTTTTTGCATTTGAATTGCCGTTTTCTATAGTCCCTTCACCAATCTTTCTTCCATTCAATGTGAACAGGACGTAAAGATCGTCGTTGCTTTCTCTTCCGTAAAGCAGTTCACAGCCAAGAAGGTCTCCTCTGTCGGCCATTTCTGGGAGGTGATCTATTTCTGAAAAAAAAAATCATTTGACTAAAAATCCAATCTCGTATCCAGAGCCTGCGTTTCTTCTGGCCTGCGGCGAAGTACGAGTGCTCTGGCATAATCCATTTTTTGAGACCAGGATTTCTTGGACTTCCGGTATAAGAGCGTATACGTTAAAAGACTTGCAAAAAATTAAAAAAAATATGTTCCCGATTTCTAATTCTTATTTTGATCGGAATTAAACACAGAACTCTGTTTGAAAGCATGATTTTCATTGAATATGTTTAACTTCCGGAAAGCAGCGCATGCGCCAAAAATGGATTATGCCAGAGCCCTCGTTTTTCGCCGCAGGCCGAAAGAAACGCAGCCTCTGGGTACGAGATTGACTAAAAATCATGTTTCTATTGACACTGGTGAAAAACGCACTGCGCATGCGTTGAGAGAAAAAAACAAAATGGCGGACAATAACAATTGATTACATCTAAGGCCCCATCCACACGTATCCGGAAATTTTTGTATCCGCAATTTTTTTTTTTTTTTTTTTTTTTTGCGGATATGGGTTGCGTCCACACATGTCCGGAAATTTTTGTATACGTATCCGGAAATTTTCGAAAACGGTCTCCAGAGTGGAAATTTTCAAATACGCTCCGAATACGGATACGTGTGGACGGTCGTATCCGCAAATATTTAAATACGCTGACGTAAGAACGATTTTGCGCATGCTCAATAAGAAAAACTATCCGTCAAAGGGACTAGGCACTAGCGTGCATCAGGGCGGATCAAGAAATATCCGGATACGTGTGGACAGTGAAAACGATTGAAAACGATTCGAATACGCTGCGTGTGGATGCAAACATTTTCGCATCCGCAAAAAAAAAAAAAAAAAAAAAAAAAACGGGACGGGGCCTAAAGGTAGGTTTTCTTTTAACCGACAGGGCTATTTTTTAAATATTCGTTTTGGAATTTTACGGATATTTTTGGATTTCTTTACATAGGATCCGACCATGTGATTATCTGCAAATTAGCCATGCTGGATGTCGACGTCGGGCCGATAGTGGCGGTATTTTCAAAGATTATTTTTGCTTTGTATAAACAAAAGTTTTTTTGTATAAATCAGCAGTGTATCACAATCGAAATTATCTTGCTATTGTCAAAAGGACAACCTTGAGTTTTCAGGATTTTTCTTAAGTTTTCCGATTTGGTAAAACAATCAAAACACCGGCATCAAAAATATAAGTTGCCCTTAGTTACGCTACGCCATCTCCGAGCGTGCGCAGTGCGTTTTTCACCAGTGTCGTTTCTATTAGACTTCCCAAGGTTGATGAAAAACCGCTCTCCTCCGGGAATGTGTAAATACACCTAATTCAAAAAACGTTGTCATCGCCAAAGGCGATAGGCAATAGGCGAAAAGCGATAGGATATGTGTCATTCCAAGGTCCAAGAATAGCTGGAATGATTTGTGTATTATTCTCGTCAAGAGTATGGACCTTAGTGCTGAGACTGATTCGATGTTCTTTGTATTCAACGAAACCATTTCCATGTCGGAGTGACCTATCGCCTATCGCCCTTGTCGATGACAACGTTTTTTGAATTAGGTGTATACGATAACTTCAGTGTCTACTCACTTGGCCAACAATTGGCTCTTTGCGTAGTGGCGTCACATATTATCTCCTTCCCTACCTGGTACCCCACTGTATTCCCCTCCATTCCAGGTATTTTATGAAGGTCGAAGTCGTCGTCTACAACTCCCAGTATTAGATCATGGTTAGTTTTGCTGGCCTCTACAATTAGTATCTGTACAAAGAAATGATATAGGGAACCTTCAAATAGAGAGAAAGATAGCTTTTCGTTGTTGACTTAATTGGAAGGTCATGAATTTCTTAATGAATGAAAGTTTACTGCGAATCCTGTAGCATCCCCCCTCCCTCCCCCCAAGAAAAAATAAAAACGTACCTTTCGTAAGATAGGAGACTCACCTCAAAACCAGGCATTTCTGGAGATAAAGGCTCAAGATACTTCGCCCCATGATATTGCTTATAATCCCTACTACATTGGTGACATTCACAGGAGTCGTACGACAAGCGGTTCTCAAGGATACCAATCCCTTTGACATCCCATTTCTGCCTTCTATCAGAAACAACCCCTTCAGTCGTACCCGAACCATAATTGAATAACCGTTCTGCAATGTGTCCAATAAGTTGACGATTGTCTTCAGTGTGCTTCATGACATGATCTAGTCGGTCACCTGAATAAATGTCAATTTTCTGCAATGAATATCGTTTGCCATTTAAAAGCAGGAGAAGAAAATGTGGAAAAGTTTTACGAACCAGTAATGGGGAATTCGTCACCATAGACGGAGTAGTAGATAGATTCTAGTTCGATTATCATTTGACTAAACGGCTGAATAGAAAGAGGAAAACGGTTTTATCAGTACCATGTGATGTGTCATTCTCATGACAAACAAAATTAAGGAAGAGCGTTTACCGTTTTCTTGTCCATTGCACTGCCTCGATGACGCTCCTATCAAGAACGACAACAACAATGTAACAACAGCAATAATGGATCTAGGAATAGATACCCCCAGGCTTTTGAAATCGATGAGGAAGAGCAGGTGGAAAAGGACAAGGACAAGGACCCAAGGGCCCAAGGACCCCAGGACCCCAGGACCCAAGGACCCCAGGACTCCAGGACCCCAGGACCCCAGGACCCCAGGACCCAAGGACCCAAGGACCCAAGGACCCAAGGACCCAAGGACCCAAGGACCCAAGGACCCAAGGACCCAAGGACCCAAGGACCCAAGGACCCAAGGACCCAAGGACCCAAGGACCCAAGGACCCAAGGACCCAAGGACCCAAGGACCCAAGGACCCAAGGATTTTCTTGCGAGCCACGATGAGGTATATGATTCAAAAGAAACCTACCTTTTCAGGGTCGTTGTCAATATCCGCGGTAGAGCACTCATGACAACAAATCTTCTTACATAAGTACCGGGCCAGGAGGAAAGTAAGAGAGATGATGTTGAATGGTACAGGTACAGAATGGTAGTTGCAATAGGTGTTGATTGTTGCTGCTTTCTTGTACGACCATTCGTAAAAAGCATTGTCCTGTCAAAATAATAATAATAAAGAGTGTGATATGATTCCCGAAGTCGGCTTCTTATGAGAGTACAGTTGCTTGTTGGCTCCCTTCTGTGCTTCGAGGTTTTTTTTCTCTGAGTCCTCCAGCTTGGGTGTTGTTGTGAAGGAGAGGCTTGGAGGTGGATTGGGCATACCTTACGAAGGTAAGAGGATCCTAAACCAAGAAGAGCATTGTATTGGAACCCACAAGGAAAAAGAAAAGTGGGGAGGCCATTTCAGTCACGAAAGGCAGAACTGAAGAACGCAAACATCGCATAGGAAGAGGCAAAGAAAACGGCTCTTTCTTGGTGTTGCCATGAAGACAATAAAACAGTAAACAGTAACAACAAAATGGCCGAGAACAATGAGTTTGGAGCTAAACAATACCCTGCAATACAAAAACCCTAACCCAGAAATACAATAAACCTTACTACACCAAGAAAGACCCAAGAAAACAGCTGAGAACAGAGTGAGGTGGAGGACAAGGATGAAGGGCCTATGTTCCTAATGAGCGAAGAGGACTAAGCTAAGCCACCAGCTTTCATCTCTCCGCAAAAATATCACCTAAATTGCAAAAATCCCATGGAAGAAGAGTCACTCTGCAGAACCACTGTAAACATTATTCCTATATTATAGATGGTATATTTAGTAGATACTAACTAAATAACGATCTACTTTATTACCTCAACTTGCTGGTATGTGTTCGTTAGAAGAGCAATCATCATGTTCATTAGCATCACCACGGCCATTATCAAAAACAACCCATAAAGAATCTGAATAAGGACATTCGACGTCTCGTCTGATGACTGAAGTAGTTCTGGTTCTATGAGTAAGGACCAGAAAAGATGCCTTGCTATGTTCCACCAGCTAGGGGGAAATGTGAACAATGTTACTTTAAGACTAGTAATCGGAATTAACCAACTAACAGTTGACTTGTTCCATTCATTCAGTATCTGGACCCCCTTTGACCTCATGATCCATTCATTCAGTATCTGGACCCCCTTTGACCTCATGTTCCATTCATTCATTATCTGGACCCCCTTTGACCTCATGTTCTATTCATTCAGTATCTGGACCCCCTTTCACCTCATGTTCCATTCATTCAGTATCTGTACTCCATTTGTTGTTACGATAGTCTCAAAACAAGTTCCTTTTACCTTTTAAAAGAAACAGTACTTTGTGTCCCTGCATACGAAAGTTCTGTCATGCGAATCTTGCTAATGGCGAGGGAAAAAGCAACGAGAACTGCGAAAAACTGTCCAAATACAGCAAGAACAGCTCCAATGATTTGAAACAAAGCTATCTGAATAGTCCCCGAGGTTTTCTTAAACTCCATGATGTGACCAAACACACGTAACGTCAAAAGCATGCAATTCAAGCCATAAAAATATCCTGCTACGGCCAGTAGGCGATTGTTTGAAACAGAAGTATAAGCAGACCACGTGATCACTCGGAGAATCAGAATTATGACGTATACAATGAGGGTGGTAGCATCTAGAACGTTCCATTGGTCACTAATTTGATTCAAATAATAATTGATTAATTTGTTATCTTTCGGTTCTTTAGACATATAGATATACTTATTTCAATAAAGCTAGTAAACTAAAAAGCGACAACGCTGAGACCGACAAGAATTATGGGTAGATACATTTTACATGTTTCAACCGCTTGATAACTAATGATGCCCTTGCACATCTTTTAGCAGTTACAGTCTCGCCTCTTCTGAGCATCCTCATGCTGCAGTTTGTATCGAAAGAGCTTTACCTGTTTGAAATGAATCGTTTCCCATGATCCTCAGTGATCGCAGCTTTCTAGGTTTTGGGTGACTAACTTTATTTGAAATAAGTATATACAAACAACCGCCACCTGCATTTAGCTCAGTTGGTAAAGGCGTCGGTCTGTTGTGCGGGAGGTCGTGGTTCAAGCCTGCAGTAAGAATGGGTGGGGACATAAAAGAAACTGTTGAAGCTGTCGTAAGCTGCACAGCTTACTATTCAGTCCGTAAAGTCTTCCACTGGTCATAAACGTAAAGCGCATCGAGACAATGTGTAATGCATTCTTGAAATAATTCACTGCTCCGGACTAAACAGTAATCAGTGCCAGTAATAGGCCCTTTGCGGCTCAGTAATCACGTGAACATCTTGATACCCATGGGTGAAATATACTGGTGAGCAAACAAACTTTCTACAACCTGTTTCGAGAGATCGTAATAAAACTGCATTTCGTAACACACTGGTTACACATCGTTTTATTCAGTTTTTTACAAGTAGCTAAAAAGAATCACTAATTTAAAATAAAAACAAAACATTTTGCTCACCAGTACTGACACGTGACCGTTAACTGCAAAGGGACTATTAGCTAGATTTTGTAGTTTATCTGCATGGTAATGATGGATTGCCAATGAACTGGGAGTAGATTTTAAAAAACACAAGAAAGTACGATTTGTAATCGAGGGATGGTCGAAAATCTGCTAGAAATTACTGGGACATTCAGATGTTGTGTTTATTCTTCAGGCATAAAAGAGCTTAAAAATCGATTGCCTCACTATCTATTCACGATGATTTTCATAAATGGCTGATAAGAGTTTAAAGTTTTTTTTGGAGTGAAAACCCAAATGATTGAACTTTTTGATTTAGTTAATGTGCAGTGGCAGATCCAGGGGAGGGGTGCAGGGGGCGCGCACCCCTCCCTGATTCGACTTTGTGCCCCAACTTCAAAGATTTAACCAATACAAAATATTGTTTTTCCCTTTGATTCTAAGGGGTGCACCCCTCCCTGGGTTAAATATGTGCGCTGCACCCCTCCCTGAACAAATTCCTGGATCCGCCCCTGATGTGTGATAATGAGAGTAATAAATTCTTGACAAGATATTTGAAGTTTTGAAAATGCACCAAAGGCCACCAATTAAAGCCTTCAGCTAGTGATGAATACTTACGAAACTTTCTATTTTTAAGCTTCCATAACTTCTTTGGTATTTAGTCAAATTAAAAAAGAATTCCTGGAAATAGTTTTCATGAAGTATTTTCTCAAATAGCATGGATATTTTTTAGTAAAAAGGCCCAATTTTCTCTATCAGAAAAAAACTTAGATTATGAAAGTCGTGTATGTCGTGGGACTGCCAACTTACCTTAGATATTTATACAACATCTTGGATAATTTATTCCGGATCCTCTGTCGTTTGGCTATTCCCTCTTTCATCTTTTCTTTCTCATTTTTGAGCCCATTCACAGCTTGGTAAACTTCCATCATAAACCTTCCCAAGAAGAACAGGAGGATGATCCATTCCACTACAGCAAAGTGAAGGGTAGATGGTCGAATGCTCATTGCAAAATGAAGGGCCAACAGTACAAGGTAGCTTAGAGTGTC
This sequence comes from Actinia tenebrosa, assembly GCF_029948245.1. Classification (NCBI taxonomy): domain Eukaryota; kingdom Metazoa; phylum Cnidaria; class Anthozoa; order Actiniaria; family Actiniidae; genus Actinia; species Actinia tenebrosa. Next base: position 11,363,341 of record NW_028292570.1, on the reverse strand, counting down.
CCGTTGGAAAATGAAATAAGGCGTTGTGAAGTAGTCGTGGTAGATTTCTGGAAATAATAGTTGAACCGTTATGAGTGTAGACGTTTCAAATGTTATTGAGAAAATACCTTTAACTGTGTGGTGCAACCTCTGGGCTGATCTAAGTCAGGGCATGGCTAACTCACAGATTGAACCCTGAAACAACCTCTGGGCTGATCTAAGTCAGGGCATGGCTAGCTCACAGATTGAACCCTGAAACAACCTCTGGGCTGATCTAAGTCAGGGCATGGCTAACTCACAGATAGAACCCTGAAACAACCTCTGGGCTGATCTAAGTCAGGGCATGGCTAGCTCACAGATTGAACCCTGAAACAACCTCTGGGCTGATCTAAGTCAGGGCATGGCTAGCTCACAGATTGAACCCTGAAACAACCTCTGGGCTGATCTAAGTCAGGACATGGCGAACTCACAGATTGAACCTGAAACAACATCTGTGCTGATCTAAGTCAGGGCATGGCGAACTCACAGATTGAATTGAAACTTAGTGTATTAATGCTAGAGGTATTGTGAAGGGAGGAAAACCGGAGAAAAATCACGTCGAATCAAGTGAGAGACCAAGAGAGAGCTTTTATTTCCTATTAAGACACCTTAACGCTGTGGAAAGAAATAAGGAATTTTTTATTTTCATTTTTATTTTTATTTAATTGTTTTTGCGTGGAGCTTTGAGTAGCCAGTAGTCACAAAGACGATGTAAACTGAAATTATAGCACCATGCAGAGAGGGAAATATGTAGAAGTGAAGTAAAAGCTCTTGTCAGTACTAAAATACTTACCAAATGCGTCTTTTTTATCAATACCTAAGAAATGTAAGACAAAGGAAGGAAGGATGGAAGGAAGGAAGGAAACAAGCAAGCAAGGAAAAAAGAAAGGAAGGGAGGAAGGAAAGATGGAAGAAAGAAAGAAAAATAATAATTAGTGTTGACCAAAGTTGTTCGTACATGCGCAGCCTTTAAATTTCATCAATACTCTGGAACAACCTCAAGGCTGATCCAATTCAGGAAATGGCTAACTTTGCTTGTTTTTGTGGCGGGAAAGCCCAACAGCTTTCTACGTAGACGTTTTAGTGCCTGTCGCGAAAGTCTTGAGCAGAACTCTCCTTTCCAAAAAGTAGAAACGAATTCTACTTTTCGCAACGATTGCTGCAAATTCTCGCGCGCAACATTCTTCAATACTCCCATTTCGAGTTCGCCTTTGCTCAGTCTTAGCCTTGATTGTGTAAAAATGTGTTCTTTTGTTTTATTAAGGTTCATTGTATAGTAAGGAATGTACTATTTACAGAACAATACTAGTTGATTAAAATGCCACGGGTTTTGGTTGAATGGATGAATATTATAACGTACAAACGAGACTAAGGCTGAGCAAAGAGAACTCGAAACTGGCGTATTGGCGCTGTAGAATACACGCTGCAATGCTCCACACAACTTGTGTCACAACGCCGTTGCGAGACAAGTTCCAGAGAAAATTGCTCCGTGTTGTCGCGCCTTTAACAATACTTTTTTTGTCACGGGTTGAACGAAACGTTTAGGGTATATATATATACTAACCTCTTTTTCCCCTCAATCCTCCAAACTTGCGAATCACAAACAAAACGAAGAAAATGACAGGAAAGAAGAAGCAATCGAAAGGTGTCCAAAGATGTAAGAACCACCACTTGAAGCAATCTAAGTAAAAAAGGGTGATAAATTGCCAGGAGTAGAAACGTCTTGCCCAACGTTTTCTTAGAAGATCGTACATGACTGGATGAGCTAGGAACTGACGGGGAAAAAGAAAAGAATACATTTAACAAATAGTTTTTTATGTGTGATAAATTGCATCGTCAAAGTAGTGTGGATCGACATGGCTAATGTAAGTATGATAGTTCATCAGCAACATCGGATCAACAAATTGGATGATCAGTTTTTTATCGTTTTTGTTATTCGTAAAAAACAAATAGACATCAGTTTTTTATGTATCTGTCCTCTTATTAACGATAAATTGCGTCATCACATTGTCAAAGTAGTGTGGGTCCGCATACTACTTTGACAATGTGATGACGAAATTTATTGTCAATAAGAGGACAGACAGAAAAATTTGAAGTCAATTTGGTTTTTACAATGACAAAAACGATAAAACTTATCATTTTTAGTGATCAAAACAACCAACGGAAAGAGCGCGCGCTCGTTGACGTCAGCTTTATCTGTCTGTCCTCTTATTGAAGATAAAAAATAATCAATCAGCACGCGAGAAATTTGTAAGTTATTGTAAAATTGGTACTGATCAATAGTAAAAACTGCTAAATTATATTGATACAGATAAAAGAATTTGCAGTCAAGTTCAAAGACATTAGTAAAAGTCTAAAGTTTCGTGAAGACTGTAGATGATACAGACACCGTATGCATTTTGAACTTTACAACTTTCGCAAAGAAATGAATGGTATTTTTTGTAAAATTTCAAAAACTCATGAAAGGCACGATTACACGGAGCAATTATCTCTCCAACTTGACACAGGCAACAGCGTTGCGACACAAGTTGCAGAAGTGTTTGACCGGCACGATGTATAGAAGACGTAAAAAATATTCTCATTTCGAGTTCGCCTTTGCTCAGTCTTAGCTTCCATTGTGTACAAATGTGTTCTTTTCTTTCACTAAGGTCCATTGTATAGTAAGGAATGTACGAACTACGGAACAATACGAGTTGATTAAAATGGGTTTATTAAAGTGTGTACCAAAATTTACATTGTGTATATACAATATATAAATGAATAATAAATTGGAATTACAGCTAATAAATAAATAAATGCCACGGGTTTTGGTTGAATAGCTGAATATTATAATGTACAACCGAGACTAAGACTGAGCAAAAAGAACTCGGAACTGGAGTATTGCGTCAACTTGCCTCGCATTTTTTTTCGAATTGCACTGCAGGTTACACGCTGCAATAATGCTCCATGCAACTTGTGTCACAACGCCGTTGTAATGGCGCCTTTACTAATATCTGTATGGCAGTTGAATATCAACTCCTTTATTAGATTAAAAAACTTATATGAAAAACTTATATTTTACAACCACCACTCCCCAAACGGGTCTCTTCCGTGGGGTTCCCTCCACACGCACTAACACTACATTCTATATTTACAACATACAACACTCAACTCACATGTTGATTTTTATGGAGGGAGGAAAACCAGAGAACCTGGAGAAAAACCCTCGTGGCAAGGGAGAGAACAACACATCAAACAAACTCAACTCACATGTTGATTTTTATGGAGGGAGGTAATCTAGATAACCTGGAGAAAAGCCCTCGTGGAAGGAGAGAGAACAACACAGCAAACAAACTCAACTCACATGTTGATTTTTATGGAGGGAGGAAAACCAGAGAACCTGGAGAAAAACCCTCGTGGCAAGGGAGAGAACAACACATCAAACAAACTCAACTCACATGTTGATTTTTATGGAGGGAGGAAAACCAGAGAACTTGGAGAAAAGCCCTCGTGGAAGGAGAGAGAACAACACAGCAAACAAACTCAACTCACATATTGATTTTTATGGAGGGAGGAAAACCAGAGAACCTGGAGGAAAACCCTCGTGGCAAGGGAGAGAACAACACATCAAACAAACTCAACTCAAATATGATCCAGTCTGAGCCAGGGCTCGAACGCGGACCACAGCGGTGAGAGGCGAGTGGTAAATCACTACGCCACCCACGCCATCCATCAAAAACACATTCATTTCTCCAAAGCGTAAAGACCTCAACAGTAGTGAATAGCGTCAATACGTACTTTTTTCTGCTTCAGCAACACAGCTTTTTCAGCGATGTGATCAAATTCTTTGCCTTTGAAGATGGCTCTTTTGATAATATCGTTCTTGAGAGGCTCGATAAGGTAGAATGCGTACTCCTCCATGGAAGTGCCGATGACTTTTAATTCTGCTTCATCTACACTGGAATACTGTGCTCTTTCTTTTAACCTAAAGCTGTACTGCGATGGGAAGTGATAATTGTTATAAATCTCGTGTTTTGATTGGCTGGAAGAGCGTGCTTAATGAGAGCACACAGCACGCGCGCGCGCTTTCAGTTGGCCTCATTCCTATCTAAAAGTTTTTGTAATTCGTATTCTATAAAAGAAATTTAACAAATGCACATCAGTTTTTTATGTGTCTGTCCTCTTATTGACGATAAATTGCGTCATCACATTGTCAAAGTAGTGGCTACGCCTCGTGGATCCACAAACTACTTTGACAATCTGATGATGAAATATATTGACAATAGGAGGACAGTCACATAAAAAACTGATGTCTATTTGTTTTTTACATAACAAAAATGATAAGAACTTCTCATTTTTAGTGACGAAAACAACCAACGGAAAGCGCGCGCGCTCGTTGACGTCAGCTTTATCCGTCTGTCCTCTTATTGATGATAAAAAAATAACCAATCAGCGCGCGATAAATTTGTAAGTTATTTGATAGATAATTACTGAGGCACGCAGCATTCGTAGGTATAATGCAGGCAGCTGAGGGCGTAGCCCGAAGCTGCCTGCATTATACCTACGAATGCTGCGTGCCGAAGTGATTATCTAGTATAATTATTGTTCTTATCAAAATCCAATTGTTTTCTTTCTAGCTTGTTTATCATAGAAACAAAGCCAATAATGAATGAACTAAATATGTCTGATTTATTTTTTCGTACTCACTTCCATCGCCTTTTCAAGACTGTTTGTTGGTTGTCCTTTCAACATGCTTGGCTTTAACAGCTTCACCCTATCAGTACCACTTTCAATCATCTTATTCACCCATTTCTCCTTTCCTGAAATTGGATGTTAAAGATCACTAGCGCAATTTTACTTCGTCCGTGAAAAAATAGTCAACGTAATAAAAAGTAGTCTCCAACGCAGCCGCTAATACCACACGGTGCAACATTACGCGCAACATTGCACGCAACAAATTTGAATCGGGGTGACACACATTGCAACAAAATCACGCAACATCGCTTGTGTCAGCCTGCTATGTTAAGGATATTTGGTCCGCAGTTATAATTTACTTTGACTGTTAGTCACTAATTATACGACTTCATTTCACGGGCGGCCAAGTAAAAAAATTCCTTTTCCTGGGCTGAAGAGCTTTTATTTCGCTTCTCGTAACGAGCGAGCACCGAGGCATTTCCCTTCAAAACAGCAAACTAGACGCCGGAGGGAAAATAAATAACATCTTGAACCCAGGGTTAAAACAACTTTACTTCAGTGAAGAGTGGGTTTACATAGCTAGAGAGCATTCGAGTGATTCGGTGCTTTCGAAATGAGGCTTAGGAAGTCAGTTACCGTAACATTTGCGTGTGAACACGAACGGCGAAAACTTTCCGATTTCGTTCCAGTTTGAAAAAAGCATTTCAAGGTTTTCGCGTGCAGAATTATCAAATTGCAAATTTTGCTTTCTTTTGACATTTTGTCGTCTTTTAAAGCGCAATAGAGACGCGAAGTTATGTCGTTAGAAAAGCAACTTTTTGAACTTGAACGAAATGAGGAAAATGTTCGCCGTTGGCGCCGAAACACACATGCAAAAGATTCAGGCTTGTGTATATGAGATGAACATACTTTGCTTCTTTTTATATGCCAAGTCATCATGTGTGTTTTCACTGCTTCCTGTGGAAAATAGAAGATTTAGAAAGAAAGAAAGAAAAAAGAAAGGGAGGAAGGAAAGAAGGAAGGAAGGGAGGGAGGGAGGGAGGGAGGGAGGGAAGGACGAGGGAGGAAGGAAGCCGGGAAGGAAGGAAAGAAGAAAGAAAGAAAGAATGAATGAAAGCAAGAAAGAGAGTAAGCAAGGAAGAGAGCAAGCAAGCAAGCAAGAAAGAAAGAAAGAAAGAAAGAAAGAAAGAAAGAAAGAAAGAAAGAGAGACAGGGGGACAGACAGAAAGAAGACAGACAGAAGAAAGACAGACAGAAAAAAAGAAAGAAAGAAAGAAAGAAAAAAGAAAGAAAGAAAGAAAGAACGAAAGAAAGAAAGAAAGAAAAAAATGAAAGAAAAAAGAAAGAAGAAAAAAAGAAAGGAAAGAAAGAAAGAAAGAAAAAGAAAGAAAGAAAGAAAGAAAGAAAGAAAGAAAGAAAAAGAAAGAAAGAAAGAAAGAAAGAAAGAAAGAAAATAATTGACAATTAATATCATACTCTTCATACCCTTATTATGACGGCTCCACCTACCTACGCTTTCATTGACAGCATCTTTTTGTAGTACTGTCCCTCCTCGTGTATGTGACACCTTTCCAAAGTAAAGTAATAAATGAACTGCTAGCTCTAAATATGCATTGCAATGGATATGCACGTGCTGTAAGTCAGTACCGTATAATTCCTATTCATACGATAACCATTCTTATGGAAAGCCATTTCAATGTTACGGCATGTCGTATCGTGTACATGCTTTAAGTCAGTACCGTATGTTTCCCACTCATACGATAACCATTCTTATGGAAAGCCATTTCAATGTTACGGCATGTCGTATCGTGTGTGTGCTTTAAGTCAGTACCGTATGTTTCCCACTCATACGATAACCGCCCTATGAATAGCCGATATTATGGATGCATGCAAATATGAGATGCAAATGAGACAACAAGCATGGCAACAACCCGACAAGCCTTACTTTTTTAAAACAAAAGAATATCTCATTGCGGACTCAATTGTAATCCACCTTTTCGGCGCTAGACGTCCTGTGGTATAAATTGTGTCTGATTGTGTTAAGGTCACCAAAAAGTTCGGACATCGTTCTCGGATTTCCATACAAATATATTGACTTTAAATGAACTATTTACTTGGTTTGTTTAGTTAGTTCTCTAAATACAAGTAAAATATCATTTTTCTAGCTTGATTGAAGCTTTTCTTACTGCTGTTAAGAGAGCTAACTAAAGAAATCTATCTAATTTTTTTCTTTAAACTCAGTGAATTTGTATGGGAATCTGAGAACGATGTCCGAACTTTTTGGTGACCATAACACAATCCAACAAAGTGTTTACGACTGTGACGGCTATTGCTGAAAAGGTGAATTACAGCTATAGAGTAAGTATACTTTCAGCATGTCAATTCATTACCTTCTCGGATTCGTTTCGTTTTTTCAAGTCTTTCAACTCTACGATTACCTCTGCCATGGTTCTCCTAATACCTTGTGGTGATAGTCTATAATAATACCAAAACATTTTAAATGCATTTTTTTCTCGTTCTAGTTGCAAAAAGAGGAAATTTTTAATAGCATAGTATCGCCTTAATGCTTGCTCGCTTGCTTTAGGGGGGGGGGGGGGGGGGGAGTAAGGGGGGTTATTTGAAGGAAAGCTAGCTAGGTTCAACACAGTTCAACAGCTCAACACAGTTATCGTGACACTATCATATACATGCCATAACACACGCAACATTGTATACCAAGTTATGGCGACCAGTTTGAATAACTATTGTTATGCAATGACTAGCGACTGACTAGCCTCGTGCTCACATGGAAACATGAACAGCTTTCAAATTTATGATAGACTAGTCATTCAATAAGGACAGTTTTCAAATTGGTCGCCATATTTCGATTAGGTATCTAAGTAAAGAGATTTATGAAGTCACGCAAGCGTTAAACAAACTCAGTGACGTCTACACGGACTTACATTTTATAATAAAGCTAGCAGTGAAAAAACGGTCCCTACCGATATATCTTTCATCTAGAATGATTGCAAAAGTCGTTGTTTTAGCTCCTATGTGGAATCAGTCTACCATTACGTCAATAATAAGGAGCCATGCTCTCTAAACAAAAATTTTGTCTCAAATTTGAAAATCGAATATTAAAATGCTTTACTGTTAAAATTCGGACCGCATTAGTCGTCTTTGTGCCTTGATCTGATAGATATTCTTTTCTCTCTCATAAACCACAGGCCAGTTGTAATAACTGGAATACTTTTTGGAACTCTAACTTATATTACTTACCATTGCATGTTAAAAAATCTTCACGCTCAGTGTGGCCGGATGTCGCTACTGAGCTCGGTTGCAAAGCACAGGTAGCCCAAGCTTGGTTTCTGTGGTGTCATGTTATAAGGAAATGTATGGGTATTCTTCAAATATTTCAATAAAATCATTGAAACGTAAAATAAAGCCTCGAAAATTCGCCTGATCATTGAGAAATAGCACCTCTTTTGCTCTGTGTGGTTATTTTTTGAATTTAGCCCGTTTTAAGGATTTTTTCACTTATAACATGACACCATAGAAACCAAGCTTGGGCTACCTGTGGTCATAGTAAAGCAATGGTAAAGAATGTACTTGTAAAGTTTTATTCATTACACCAGCGTTACATACCTGGACAAATGTCTCTTTGGAAGGATAATATTCATAAGTATATATATATTTATAATATTTCTAAAAAAATTGACAAAAATCGTAGCAAAAATTGCAGAAAAAATCGCCAGCTTAAAACGGGCCTTTTAGACCTAGTAAGCCAAAAATAACACAAAAAAATGAAAGATCTGCAAGGCTTATACTAAGTTGAATACTTAAAAACAACAACCGTGTAAAATTTAGTAAAATATTATGTATAATAAAAAGTATATCGAAAGCATATCAGAATTTTTTTTAGTTTACTAGTATATGCTTGAAATCTTAGCCAAACATTTTTCTGCGATTTACCGATTTATAAATTAGTGCACTTTCCGCACTTCCCGCTTTCCTCGTTTTACCGCGACCCACCTGCTTCCTTATAAACGTCTAAAGACTTGGGCTTAGGAGTGAGTGAATCAGCGAGTGTACTACCGCTACGTTCAACCAAGCTAGTGCAAGAAGCCCAAGTCATTTTTATGTTATTTTTGGCTTACTAGAACAACAAAAGACAGAAAAGAGATTATCAGCACGGTGGTTTTCAATACATTGACTGCTTCAAAGGGAAGGATTTAACGGTCGACATCAGGAAAACAGTTGTGTTTTTTTAAATCTTTTATTTTGTAAACGTATTACAACAACTTTGGTGCAAGTTTTAGAGTCTAAAATGACATTCAACTTCATTTTAAAATTAAATGGCTATGCATGGCTGCTCAATCCAAAATGTTAATTTCTTCGTTGTAAAACAAAGTGGATATCACTGAGGTCAAGTAAAATTCTAAAAAACGTTTTATTTTAGATTAAAAAATACTTTTTAAAGTTTGCCAAATTATTTTTTCCGATTTTGCAAAAACCGTCGCAAAAGCCATTTAGTTGCAGGTGTGAAGTTTTAACCAATAGGAAGCATTTTTTACTACCTGTCAAAAATTAACCAATCAGATGTCTTGTCAGTTTGTTTTGTCCGAAGATCTTTTATATTTTTTAGCCGGTTTTTGAATCAAAATGACGGCCTAAAATTTCTTAATCTATCGCTTCTAAAAAATAAATTAACAAACAAACGAACAAATAAAAACCCTGTTCTTGTTTTCTATTTTCTATAGTCTGTCCTCTAAGGGACGTGAACAATTTAAAAAAAAAATTTGCTACGTTAAATTGAAGTTGTTGAGGGTCACGTACAAACGATTGCTTACATTTTCTTTCAGAATCCAACCACGACCAAAAAATAACAAATAAATGCTAAGATCCCGAAGAAGAATCCTCGTGGCACGAGGAACTGGAAAAAACAACTTATAGAAACGTTCACATTTAGTTTTTTATGATAAATATCGAAAACAAATGTAAGAAAATGTGTACAGGAATATATATACAATAGTGCCGTCCAATTCAAACTAAAGACCAATACAATACAAGCGCTAGCTTATAAATATAGGATAAATTATAATATTTCATCCAAGAGACCAGACACTAACAAAGATTTGATAAGGTTTAGCAACTACATAAATGTTCAAATCATTACTATATGATTACACGATCCTGGTTTGGTCGTACTTGTAGTCTTGAACAGCAGAAGGAGAGGCTCTTGCACTAGAGTACCTTACTATCAGGATTATTGCAGCAACGATGTAAAATATACCAAGGCTTCCAATCCAGGTAAGACCATTGAGACTTCCTGCATTAATGTCGAGCTTGAACACCACATACACTAACACATAGAGCATGGTGATAAGTATCACGAGTATTAACCCAAAGATAAACAATATGAGGGCTCTCCTTCGCCAAAACGACGAGAATTCTCTACCACTGTCAACGTCAATGCCATTAACGAATAGCCTGAACTTTCCCGCACAAGCGTCAATCGAAATCTTGTCCAACATGATCAGAAAACGATGGCTATCCTGCTGCCATTCGTACGAACCTCCTCGATCCATACAGCATAAAGGACTACAGCCGTTGAACTTGAGATGATAGTCTGGGAGTTCGCGACCGTTGACAAAGATTTCGCAGCGACTCTCGGCGCAGCATTTTGTATATAGGTTGATTTCGACGACATATTTCTGGTAATCGAGGCCGTTTCTTAAGATAGTAGTCCAAGTTGTTGTTCTGCAAGGTCTAGACATACTTCTTCGAACTCTGATTTGTTGTGAACCACTTCAAAACTTTTGCCTGAGTTCATCTGGGTATATTTATGCCTATGAATGACGTCATTCTCTTTTCAGTATATTTTTAGTGTGTATGATGAATTTTCGATAAAAAAAAAAAAGTCTAAACGTAGATGCATCTTTTAAAGTGAAACTATTCCAACTAAGGCCATCCGAACAAATTTTAGCTAATCAAAAATGGGAATCTAAAGAGTAGAATTGCTACAAATCGGACAAATATCTAAAAATATATATATAGGTTAACATAATGATGTCAGCTTATATTATCTACACAGGTAGCCCAAAGCAACGTCTTCCACCCACGCTTGACGTCAACAAATAATCACGATAAACCTGTTTAGCTTCATTGTTTGTTGTGCACGTTTCAGACCATGTGATACCACCCTTGGGAGTTCATTCTTTCATATGTAAATATGTTAAAATGTTTGTCATAAAAGAACTATTCTCAAGGGAATGTCATGTGAACTCAGGTGGGCAATTTGCACGGCCGATTTGCATGCAAATTAGTTTTGGAGGAAAAATGCAGGACTTAATTTCTTGTGATGGTTCTTGACTCTCAGTATGAGTGAGATTTTTTACGATTCGGAATCGCTGCATCATTTTACTAGTTTTCATATTATCGTTGAAGTGCGACCCGCGAAGCTGTTGATGTGTCGTTCGCCGGTTAGCATTTCAATGACTGTCAATCGAAGAATTTCACATATCAAAAAAGAAACAATATCTTGAGGGACTATAAGGGATATCTTACACCGAATAAGGATTTTAATTCCCTAAAATCCTCAATTCAATCCAAAATTGCACTCCACTTAGTTCAACTATTATCATAAAGTAGCCTGCGTGCAGCCAGACTTTTCTCTCTTATAGTTAACAGTCAGTTAGAGGCCGGCTGCACGCAGACTATCATAAAGCCGTTCATAATAAATTCAGTTTATTACGTAATCATTACAAAAATAAATTATCGTGTTTACCGCTAACCTTGTAAGGCTTGTAGCTTCTTCCAAAAATTGTGCAGCCCCACCATTTTTTCTCATAAAAATTTTCCCATCCCCCCTTTAGTTTTCCTACCAAAATTTTCCCGATCCCCCCTAAATTTCACCTGAGTACCTATTGTCAAGAGACTTCTCATAGCTCTCCACTTTATAAATAATTTAATAAGAGCGCCTCCTGCAATTGAAAGCAAAAAGTACAGTAACATGAATAATTTAGCATGAAAGCATAATTTACTCAGTTTTACTAGCTGAAATTCCTAAGAAATATAGTGAGAAACTAAACTTTCAAACTAAAATAAATCTAGAATGTTCAGTATACTCGAGCTAGGCTCTTAAGATCAGTCAACTAGAAGTCATCGAGAACATATTTAATGCGCTGGAGTCAAGTTTAGCATATACATAGGATATTTATGTAAACAGTATCTCGCATTTTATATTCCCATTCAGCTGGTTATCGTCAAATGCGAGCTGGTGAATATTCAAATTCAGTATGGTGATAAGCGCTAGAGGGATTCCTAAATCTTATAACTGGGATTATCCCAATGATGATATAGGTTAAACCACTAAGAGCTAGAATATATCCAACGATTTCCACAAAGCTGTTACCATAAGTTGTGAGTAAAACAACAATGGTCAGTGCAGCACCGAGCAACAAGAAAACCAATCCAATGGCGATGACTTGGAAACCTTTTCGGAGCCAAAAAGTGTAGAATTCTCTTCCAGTATTCACGTCTATCCCATCGATAAACAATCTATATCCTCCCAATGACTTGGTAAAGGAAAGAAAATTGCCCATGAGGAGAAAATGATGCCCATCTTGCTCCCATTCGTATTTCCCTCCTCGACCATACAGTGGGCTGCAAAAATTGTACTTTAGCTCGTGAGCGGAATGTTCTTCGCCGTTCACAAAGATGTGATAGTTTTCGTTGCAACAGCCTATCTCTCGTAATAGCTGCACTGTATATAACCTGTTTTCTTGTCCTACTCTGAGGTTGTAGACCCAGGCGTTGGTTGTCTTACAGCATGGCATTTTTGCAGGCGGTACATTGGAGCAGGAAGCGAAGCTAGCACCTGTTGTCAGACAATTTCGAAACCATTCTTACCCTATTTTCATATTCCCCATAATGCTTTGCTTTTTAGGGTGTAACCGCGGTCAAAACGAACTGTTATAAAATAGGGATTTAGAGAGAAGTTTCTGTGCTTTGCAACCTTCCCCGCTCTTTAGCTTTCTTTCTTCATCTCTGCTCGCCTTCAAATTCCTTCCAAGATCTCTCTCCCTTTCTCTGTCTTCTTTCCCCTTACATAATCAATTGATAACATCACAATTCATGATTTTTTTCCTATTTTTCTTTTTCTTTTCCTCTTATTTTCCAACCATATATTTTAGCCAGCCCAGTTAATTTAATGTGGGAAATAAACTTAGAATGAACTGATAATCTTTATTTTACTGATAAAGGACGAACATCTGATTATTGAAAAGTGTTTAATATTCGGAGTTGTTGCGAACGACCAGGGCCGTGACTAGGGGGGGGGGGGGGGGGGGGTGGGATCGAGCACATGGTTCACGTGCACCCCCCCATAAAAGCTTAAGGTCCGCTCATCCATCTCCTTTTATTTTTCTTTTGGTTCTGCTTTCTTTCGGTTACCTTTCTTTTTTCTTCTTTTGGTTCTGCTTTCTTAAAAGAAACGATCAATGGTCCTATTTTATACGATGTGCACCCTCCCTGTAAAAGTTCTGGTTACGGCCCTGAAGACATAAACATCTTATATTTCCATTCCTTAGAAGCTACAATAAAGAAATTAACTGGCGCTAAAAATAAGTTACTTCAACTTTATACTATCAATATTACTGAATAAAAAGCATTTCTCTCTTTTTAACATTTTAACTATAAGTTTGATATTTTCGTTAGCTTGAATATCTTAACTAATATTTAACAAATAAAAATTCTTATTCCGTGCTCCATTCAGTGATAAAGCACAGTTTTTGACCAATCAGTGCGCGCGTACTATCCTAACTACATAATGATGTGTATTGCATTGACTATTCTCAAGAGAATATGAACTAAGAGATGGAATCCCCGTGCCCCATCATGTGCACACTTTGGTGCTATTTTTAGAATGTATTCTAAAAATATCATCCAATGATATCATTTATTTGATCGTTTGATTTTCTGTACGCGCGTAGTACGCGCGCGCTCTACGCTGTTTGCTAACGTTTTCTTCTGCTTTTCTTATGTTCAAATGTTCAAATCTGCCCTCAAGATGACGATGTAGGTCGAAAGCTTTGGAAAATAAATGTAAAAATACTCCAGAAAGTTGAACAAATTACTACTTCAATTTCCTGTCGTATTTGCCAAGCTTTCGACGTGCACATTCATATTCAGTGTGGAGAGTCGCGCGAAATAACGGAGAACCACCAAAAAAGAGGAAACAGCGTAGAGCGCGCGCAGAAAAACAAATCGTTTAAAAATAGCATCAAACTGTGCATATGATGGTTACAAGGCTATATAGGGGGGATTCCTTCTCTTAGTTCATTTTTTCTTGCTATTCTTTCACAGGCGATCAAAAATCACTCTAGGAAAAAAACGTTTTTTTTTTGGCATGCATGTACTCAGTTAGTTTTTTTTAAGATCCACATCAAGCCTATTATTGGTTCCCCGATAACATGCAATCAGGGGGATACAAAATATTGAAGATCCGACCAGCAGCCAATTCATCCACAATGGACTAGCTTGTGGAAACATGAAGCCCAGAAAGAAAAAGAAGTTGATGGTATAGACTGATAAAATCAGCACCCCAGATGTTATTCCTTCGGCAACTGGGAATGCACATTCTGCAGCGATTTCCATGATTAAGGGGACTGTGCCACCGAATAGAACCACTTGTAGGATTCCAGAGGTGTAGAATACTGTGTTGGTTAAAGGAATGATTTGTTCGCATGCTAGGGTTAAGACCATCTGAGCACATGAAGTGGTGATAAATAAACCAACAAGGATGAGTTTGGCGTGACGTTTCATTCTGTCTGTGTACCTAAGGATTCAGAGTATCATCAAGGTATTAGTGTTAATGTGATTCATTTGTTCAATTATCTATCATCCCATTCACTCATTCATCCATCCATCCATCCACTCATCCATTCTTTCATTCATCCATCTATTGATCCATCAATCCATCCATCCATCCATCCATTCATCCATCCATTCTTTCATTCATCCATCCATCGATCCATCAATCCATCCATTCATCCATTCATCCATCCCTTCCTCCCTTCCTCCGTCCCTTCCTCCCTCCCTCCCTCCGTCCCTCCCTCCCTCCCTCCGTCCCTCTCTCCCTCCCTCCCTCCCTCCTTCCATCCCTCCATCCATTCTTTCATTCAGTTAGCCATTCAGTCATTCTTAGTGTTTCACATATTGTTCCAACTACTATACCAGCCAATTCAATTGTTTTTTGGATGAGCTTCTTATCAAAAAGCATATAAGTTAAATATAAAAAGAAACCTTGACAGCCGTGAAGTCTATAAATTTTTCCAATATTAATTAGTTGCCCTCCTGGCATCCCATAAGGTTTTTAGTTAATTAACAGCAGTAAAATTTAAGACGACTGCCAGTTAAAATCAGTAAGAGCCATACATTATGAATGCAGCCTAAAAAATAAAATAAATTTACATATAAATAAATTCCCATTTACTTAAACCTTGAACCTACCAAGAAAAGATGATACCAAGAAGAGAGGCAATATTAGCAAAAAATCCAAGCCAACCAGCTGCTTTCTGACTAATACCAACATGAGAAAATATCAGATCCTGCACGCTTGACCATCCCCAACTTACGCCATTGCTTACACTAAACACCACAAGCAAAAGCCAAAAATGAGAGTTTCTGAATAGATTTTTCGCTCCAGAACAGAAGTCAAAACGTTGCATTGCTGACGATTTGCTTGGTGGGCTAGGAGGTTTGGCCGGGAAATATAGCATTGCAGCGAAGAAGAGTATACCAATGATAACACACTCGGCAAGGATATATTCATTGATTTTAGACTCGAGGTAGTTAAGGTGTGCCTGTGATGTCATGTTGCGAAGTAGATCAATGTCGATTTTTCTTCCTTTTGTGTATGTTATGTTTCCGTAGTCAACATCTGGAACTATATATGGACCCATGATGTAGCTGCTTGCGGAGCCAAGGTATGACGCAAGTGTTGCTATAGCTGTTGCTGTCATTCTTTCATTAGGAGGGAACCATGTTGCAGAGAGTACAACGACTCCTACATTTTGTACTGCTGGTGCTGCCACCGAGATGAGGAATTCACCAATTGTTATGAAGATCGTTCGAAGCCAAAAGGGATGGATGGGAAATACTTCACAAAGAACACCAACAACTTGAAGAGTAAGGGAACAGAGAACTGCAACCCTCAGGCCTACATAGACACACAAGTAAAATATCATTTACAAAAATGGAAGAATAATATATACAACTATGAACAGCTGGAACCACTATAATACAGACACTACCTATTGCTTTACCATATTCTGTGAACTCAGTAGTTGAGAGCTGCACGCTGAAATTTGGTTTTTCGCTACTGTCAATCAAAAATAATCAGTCGGCACCTATTATGCTCTTGACTGGTGGCAACGAAAAACCAATTTCACATCAAGCCGTTGGAATGTCTGAGTTTGCAGAATATGGAAATATGGCTAGAAAAATAAATTCAGTAATGTTGAGGAACAAAAAATAAATAAAAGATAGAACATTAAAGAAATGCAGAATGGATTTTCTTAATATTTTGCCCACCTTAACATCTGAATGAGGTCATCACAATGAGAGCACGCATACTAAACACATGTGTGGGAAGGCTTTACATGAACAATGCCTGAAGACAATCTTAAAGTGCCTATCACCCTTCCGGCATTATTCTTAGTATTTGTTCTACATGGGATAAGATGATAAACGAACCGAATTTTTTTTTATAGTTTGAGTGCGGCTTCTTGAAGTTATAAAGGTTTTTCTATGCTAATGTTAATCATTTAAAGATAAATAAAAATTGAAATGTGTCATTGTTTTATCCATTGCCCTTATAGAGATTATTGCAAGCTAGTTTTTGCGTAGAAGCCGGTGTTTCGAATTTTGAGGAACAACAAAATGAAAACACAAATGCCTCCTCATACATCACAGTATTAGCATATGACATGGTGAAAAAAACCTTTATAACTTCACAAAGCTGCACTCAAACTATGCAATTTTTTTCGATCATTCGACATGTTCAACCATGTAGAATCAATTCTGAGAATATTGTCAGAGGAGTATTAGGCACTTTGATATTTATAGTTTGAGGCTATGACACAAAGAATGTATTATTTATGATTTTGTCGGGACCTAAATATCTGTCTTTGATAAAACGAAGTGTGTCTGTATTAGGAAAGGCTCTATATATTTACTGCATAATTTTACAAAAATAACTGATGGCCAAATATAGTTTATACTGTAGTTTTCTCATACTTTAACCCCTCCCCCACAAGGCAGGTGTTACGTGTATGGCAAGCAGCGCCAGTGGTATAATTTTGAAAATAGGTGTAACAGATTTAAGAAACACTTCAAGTTATTTTTATAGCTTAGAAGACCTTGACATTAAGATTAATTACTTAGAAATACTGCCTCTTTAAAATTAACACTTTAAAATCACAGGTAACTAGGTGAAAGAAGGGCCCATAAAAAATTCTTACATGTGATTAATCAAAATTGCCAAGATTATATTACCGAAAATTTATTATTTATCTATCAACATCAAAATATTATACAAAATTGTCGAGACAAAATCAGGCAAATATTTCAATTTGTAAATTATAAATGATTGGTCAAATTGAGCGTTTGTGAAAGTAAATGAACCTTATAAAAAGGCATAGAAAGGATTATGACTACCTTTCAAAACACCTGCACACTTTTTACACGTCTCTAATAAATCAAATTCTAAAAAGAATTCTACCTAATTACATCGTTCACACAGATTAACTTTTTTATAAGTTAGTTAATTAGAATGTAGGGAAGGATTTCGTCTTGACAAAGCAAAAAAAAAACACAAACAAACTCAGTGACCATCTTCTGATTTAAAAAAAACCTGATTAAATAACATGTAAAAAGGTTGATACAGAAGATAAGTTTTCATACCTTTAGTATCAAGAAACCACGACGAAGGAACGACACTAATAATGGATCCCACAGCTTGTAAAGCACCAATAATCAAGACATTCTTTTTGTCCCAACCAAAAACGAGTTGGCAAGTCTCTTGAACAGGGGGCCACGTGTTCCACAAAAGATTTGTAGTTGCATTAAACAACGTAAACAAACCAAGAATATACCATCTTTGTGGATAAACTTTAAGGTCTAAATCTTCTGTGACAGCTTCTTGTTCTGGTTCTGTGGGACGAAGTGAGGATATTGAAGCTGTTGGATCAAGCAATGCCGCAGATTCGCTATTCTGATCATTTGTAGAAGCCATTTTAGAGGAAGAAAAAATTTTTTTAGTCTGAAATCATGACTCTAATTTCGGTCTCAAATTCTGCTTATTATATTCGTTCTCGTGAGTGAAATCCCAGACCTCAATGATAAATATTCATCTAGTTGCTGTGAGGTATGGTTTTTAACGAAGAAATAAGAGATCGGACGAGAATCTTGGCGATAAATTTATAAAAGAATGGTTTGTTTAGTTTCGAATGTTTACAGGTTACAGCTGGTGGGAACATTAACACGAGACAGCGAACACAGAGCAGCGGTCAATACCACAGGAAGACCACAAAGACGAAAACAACAATGAATCGAATAACAACAACGGCAATAATAATAATAATAATAATAATAATAATAATAATAATAATAATAATAATAATAAATAATGATGATGATAATAATAATAATGATAATGATATTATTAATAATGATGATAAAAACATTGATCAACATCATGATCATCGCCTTCATCACCATTGTATCATCATACATCATCATCATCATTAACATCATCATCATCTTTAACATCGTCATCATCATCACCATCATCATCATTAGCATCCCTCATTATCAACATTTTCGTCATACATTATCCTCATCATCATCAGAATCACAATCATCCCTCATCATCTACATGATCATCCCTCATCAACATTATCATGATGCATCATCATCACTATCATCATAATCGTTAACATTTATAGCGGAGCTCCCGCGCGGGCCGAATTCAGGTGTGTGTTCAGTTTAGCAAACAATCGTATATACATTTTTTTTTTGACAAGCATTTTTCTCGACGAATCGACATATCAAAGACTTTCTCTCAAAACTTTTTATATTTCTATAGATAAGCTTAATTTATTTTAATGCTGGAGGAAATATGACGGAGAGCATATTACGACAAATATTCCTCCTTTATTTGGGTTTGTAAATCTTTAACAATTTGGTTGTTTTTAACTAACTATCATATGTTTTTCGTTCAAGAAAAGTGCAGCTTTGTTCGCCTCCAATATCGCGGGGTCCCATCGGCAAACCAAAAAAGACTTTCATTTAGTAATTCTATATCAAATATTCAACTGTTTATAAGCGGTTCGAGCTAGTATGATTATACATATGAGCTTAAATTTGTGTTGTTGAGAGACGTTATTGTATAAAGACCTACAGTGTCACTTTAGAAAGCTAAAAAATATTCAAAAACATTTACAAATGCCAATTTACTGACAAAGAATTTCGGCGTCATTTTGTATTTTTCTCGACGAATCGACAAATCAAAGGATTTTCTTTTTTGATATTTCTATAGATAAGCTTAATTTATTTTAATGCTGGAGGAAATATAACGCGGAGAGCATATTACGACAACAAATATTCGTCCTTTATTTAGCTTTGTAAATCTTTAACAATTCGGTTGTTTTTAACCAACTATCGTATATTTCTATAGATAAGCTTAATTTATTTTAATGCTGGAGGAAATATAACACGGAGAGCATATTACGACAACAAATATTCGTCCTTTATTTAGCTTTGTAAATCTTTAACAATTTGGTTGTTTTTAACCAACTATCGTATGTTTTTTCGTTCAAGACAAAATGCAGCTTTGTTCGCCTCCTATCGCGGGGTCCCATCGGCAAAACAAAGAAGACTTTCATTCAATAATTTCATATCTTTCTACAGATAATTTATTTAAATATGGAATTAATATGAAACTAATTAGTAATTTTATATCAAATATTCAACTGTTTATTAAGCTGTTCGAGCTGGTATGATTAAAAGAATGAGCTAATAAATGTTGTTGAGATATGTTGTCGTATAAAGACCTTGTCTTTCACTTCATAAAGCTAAAAAATATTCAAAAACATTTACAAACGCCAATTTACTGACAAAGAAATTAGTCATTTTGCATTTTGCATTGCATTTTGAATTATTTTCTATTTTGTCTCAGTTGTTTTTTCACAAGTTTTAACTGAATGTAAACTTTGTTTTTCGAAAACTTTTCGGTCGGTCGTGATTTCCGTATCTTTCTCGCGCATGAAAAAAGATGAAAAACAAATTGAATTTAAATCGAGTCTCAAAATCTAGTATTTACAGCTTAAGTTTTCAAGCTTATCGAAGAGTAGTTAAGGAATAAAAATATTTGAATGAAGAATTAGGATCAGAAAACTATTTTTTTAGCTGATGACACATTTGGTGACAGTTACGATCTCCAGCCAATTTCCTACCAAATCATTTATTTTCTTAATTTCATTGCGGTAAAAATAGGTTCTTATAAAAACCTAAACTCTTAATATGCATAACCTAACATTATCATGTAAGGCCCCGTCCACACGTATTTGGAAATTTTTGTATCCGCAAATTATTTTTTTGCGGATACGAAAATGTTTGCGTCCACACGCAGCGCATTCGAATCGTTTTCACCGTCCACACGTATCCGTTTTCGTAAAATTTGCGGATACGGACACAAAAATTTGCGGACACCTGTGAACGCAACCCGTATCCGCAAAAAATAATTTGCGGATACAAAAATTTCTGTGTGGACGGGGCCTTAAAGAAGTAGAAGTACTGAGCTTATGTTTTGCTCACCTTTTCTTAAGCAGTTTTCTAGTGTGTCTTTATATGCCGTGTTCATTTGTCCATAAAAAATTAGGAAAACTTCGAAATTTCGATTTCAATGAAAGACATCCAAGGTAAATTTCACTAAACCTGATATTGCGTTGGATTGTCTGTAGTTATCTTTCGTTTTTTAAAGTAAAATTAAACAGGAATTTTGAAGAATTTTCCAAGAACAAAACTAGCCCCCGGGGGAGGTGGTGAGTTGTGTACAAAATTCCTTAGTGGGAGCTAGAGTATACTCGCGCAAAGAAAACAATGTAGAGCATTTCGATTCGATTTCACTACATGGCTTTTATTATGGGAGTCAGTATCTTCATTTCAAATGTAAAATAATTGACGATTTTTTCCCGATCTTAGTTTTACCTAGCCTGCATCACATCCGGAATTTTCTTCGTAAATACCGTATCTCCTATTTTTATCGATAATCTGTTACCTTTCTAGAGAATTAAACCGGCCGAACGCGAGCTAGTGTAAAATCGATCATATAGAGATTTCAGAAGTTTTAAAGTTTTGGGAGAGTTTTACACCTCTTTAATACGTCTGTAAAAAATTTTTTTTGGAAAAGTTACCAACGAAGGGCTCCAGCCGGTAACCTTAAGTCAGGGCATTTAGCGTGTTCGGTGGATGGACGTAAAAGCAATTGGCTGAATCCCGAACGTACTATATATGAATGTTGTAATGATATCAAAAGAAGAAAGTGAAAATATACGAGGCATGCGCAGAGATTGCTAAGGCTGCGTTCATAATGTATGGCAGGGGGGGGGGGGGGTGGGGGCAGGTGAAATTGTGGGGGAGATCGGGAATTTTTTGTAGGAAAAAGGGCAAATTTTTATCAGAAAAAAGGGGGGATGCACAATTTTTGGAAGAAGCTACAAGCCTTGCTTAGGGGGATCGTATTTTTTGCATGACTTTAACGGGGAATGCTAAGAATTATTCTGGACATTCCAAATTTTCACCTGCCCCCCCCCCCCCCCCTCCTCCCTACCATACATTATCAACGCAGCCTTAGGTGATGTCTTTAACTCATAGAACGTGCGTCTACAATTGAATATATGAAACCCGATCTACGGTGTATTACATAGCAAATGTAATTCGCATATTGTACGATATAAAGTATATATATCCAACACAATAGACTAGAGAAATCATGCAACAAAAGCTGATCAAAACATGTACAAAAATAACTTGATAAAAAATATGAATAATTTGTAAGAAAACACACGATTAGAACCGATACAACCTGATTGAGAAATTATTAAAACAGGAACGCATTGATCACTAATCCAATCATCGCAGCTTGACCACGACGAAATTTATATATGTCATTACACCTTAATAATAATAAATAATAATAATATATGATATTTTATTAAAACCACATGTGCAGTAGTAAGGGTGGCCAGAAGTAAAAATAAATAAATGAATGAATTTATTTATATTTATTTAGAAATATTTTAAAATAATTTTGGTAGAATGCAAAAAATATAACCGTAAAACTTTAGTAATACTAAATAGTACAATTTCATGCTGATTCCATTGTTTTCTATTGTTTAGTTAGCACTATTTTGTACTATTTAGTAATTAGTGTTTCACGGATTGATTGCTTGCACTCTAATAAAGGCGCATACTAAATATTGTAGTACTAAGATCTAGGTCACGGAATGAATAAGATAATTTTTAGTGATCAACGATTAATATCCTGCACTCGACATTTATTTTTGCTTGGTACCATAGTACTTTCTTGGCCTTGAACACAAAACGTCTTGCTCGTAAATATCTTCGACTGATTCAGTATTTTACTTAATTTTACATAATTTCATAGACCTTATTCGTGGTGTGACAATGACAAACCTCTGGGGGAACGAAGAACTATTGTTTTGAAACTCGTCGGGATATCATCATTATTCCTTTCGTATCCTTTGGGATACTCATGAATTTTTCGAAGAGTAATGAATCCTCTGGAGGTTTGTCACGCTGAATATTGGGAAAACATTGTCACACCACGAATAAGATCTATTGGGTTTTCTGTGGGTTGTTTTCTCTTGGTCAAAGTCCACCTCATGACCAGAAAAAACCGGTTTGAAAAATAAAATGACGTCAGTCACGTGGTTACTTCATATAAAAAGGCCGAGCTCCAGTAAATTCTAGCTTTTTAATGGCGGACGTCTTGTTAGAAACGTCTCAGTAACACGAAGTATTTTATTGGAAAAACTCGCTTTTTTTGGATTAAAATCCAGCCATTTCGCTAAAGGTGAGTTTCTTATGCCTATAACTTCAGCACATGTACAGAATTTTAGGATTTATTATCCTTTTTCTTCGTTTAAATATCCCGAATTATCGAAGGTCGTCGCTTCGTCTCTTGTCTTTTTGCGCCCCTTGCGACTCAGATCAGTAGATTAAATTTCCGCATTCAAAAATATCTAAAAATATAGATTATAGACTGACTTGAAATATTGTATTATTATTCTTTTCATTTATTTACACCGTTATTTTGAAATTTTATATTTTTGACGTACAGTTTTCACAACAACAAAGATTGAAGTCGAATGTTGTTAAAAATTTTGGTTTTAGGTCAAAATTATCGAATTTTCTGAACTATCCTTCCATTGTTTAGGTTTTCGACATTGGCTTTCTTATGGCTTAAGCCCTTCATGAGATAAAAAGGGCGAAAATTTATTGTATTTAATTTGTGTTTATTTTAGTGAATGATCTACATTTTCAGGAGAGTTAAACAGTTCTACCGCCAAAAACAGTTTAGTTTTATGGAAAATGAACTTTATTTTAATTTCATTTATTGAATACTAGCTTATTCTTCTTGTGTATTTTTATAATTTTATTATTAGTATTAGTTCTGTTGTATACATGGTTTTTTGGTGGTGTGTAGAAGTAGGTCCCTCACCTCTGGAGTCGATCTATGAGTTAGCCATGCCCTGACTTAGATCAGACCAGAGGTTGTTTCAGGGTTCGATCTGTGAGTTAGCCATGCCCTGACTTAGATCAGCCCAGAGGTTGTTTCAGGGTTGAATCTGTGAGTTAGCCATGCCCTGACTTAGATCAGCCCAGAGGTTGTTTCAGGGTTCGATCTGTGAGTTAGCCATGCCCTGACTTAGATCAGCCCAGGGCTGGTTTCAGCGTTTGATAAAATTCGTACTTCGGTTAGGACAAATGACTTAGAATTTTGTTTAGAATTGTTGTTATGCATCCAGCAAGAGCTTAATAACATTGTTAATAACTCTATTGTATTAAGTAATCCTTCATTACAATACCAGGATTAGAGTGAAGTCACTAGACATGCGAACTAGGTACTACGGTAATACAACAACAACGACAACCTTTATTTACTCATAGGGAGAAGAATGATACATAAAAACAGTTAGTACTAGAAATCTATTTACAATCATGCAGGATATATATATATATATTTACAAAGAAAAAATAGATACTAGAATTAGTGTTTGAGCCTGAGGGTTAAATTAACCATAATTTTTCTAGTTAACCCCCAGCCATTTTATGTTGTTATTTAATACACTTAGCTTGTGTGTGTTTTTGACTAATAAACATTAACTTAAAATTTTTTAGTTCATGGGTTAAATGCCTCTAACGACACTCGTTTTACTATCATTGTTGTTGAAGTACGACCTGCAAAGCTTAAAGTTACATTTGCCACCTAGCATTCCATGGCTATCAACCAAAGAAATTACATAAAATCAACAATATCTTGAGGGAATTTGACTGAATTAATAGAGGATATTACATGGGCGCGGCTCGTGAGATATCAATTTAACACTCGAAGATAAAATTCGTATCTCCAAGTGGCCATGTAATGTTCTGTTTATTATATAGATATCGATGAAACTTAAATAAAACAAAAGCTCAAAAATTCTTTATTAAAATAGCAAGCCGATTCAACAGCGATATCTTCACGTGTGAAAGATATGGTATCTTCCACTGGTGAAAGATATCAAGTTTTCGACAATAGAGAAAACCTGGTATTTCATCGATATGTATATAATAATAGAGGGTATTACTTGGGCGTGGCTTGTGAGATATTAATTTAACACTCGAAGATAAAATTCGTATCTCCTAATGTCCATGTAATGTTCTGTTTCTTACATAGATATCGATGAAACTTAAATAAAACAAAAGCTCAAAAATTCTTTATTACTAAATACGTTACTATGTCAACAGCAATATCTTCACTTGTGAAAGATATGGTATCTTCCACTGGTGAAAGATATCAAGTTTTCGACACTAGAGAAAACCTGGTATTTCATCAATATCTATATAATAAAAGATTTTATCATATA
The DNA here is from genome assembly GCF_029948245.1 of Actinia tenebrosa. Lineage (NCBI taxonomy): Eukaryota > Metazoa > Cnidaria > Anthozoa > Actiniaria > Actiniidae > Actinia > Actinia tenebrosa. The sequence continues at coordinate 11,338,454 of NW_028292570.1, read as the reverse complement.
ATTATCCATAAAATACCTATATTTCTCCTTTTTGAAAAACTGATATTTTCACATGTGAAAATGTTGTTATCATGTGTATTTAAGCTATTGGTTTACAAATAAAAACTTTTTATAATAATAAAAAACTTATTAAGTTGATTTTATGGATATCATATAATAAACAGAATATAACATGGGCGCTTGGAGATAAGAAATTTATCTTCGAGTGTTGAAAATCTCAATTGAACACTCGAAGATAAATTTCATATCTCCCGCACCCATGTAATATTCTCTATTTATACTCTAAATGCAGTCTAAACAAAAACTGAAGCACAATCTTTAATTTCAGGCTTGAAATATAAAATGGCTTTGAATATTATGTGCAGAAGACTTCCCAAGGCACTTGGTCAAGCCAAAAGACTTATTTCATACCAATCATCCTTCCAAGGTGAGTACTTTTTTGTTATTATAAACTTTCCATAATTGCCATTTGCATTGCTATGTGGCCACCCCAGACAAAAATTGCAACGTGCACTTTGCAATAGATTGCTGTCAATCAAACACGTTGATGCCATTTACACGCGTGTGTGATTCAAAAGGCGCCAAAACTTCGGTCGATTGTTTACAAGTATTATGAGCCACACTCACTGGGCCTATCTAAACGCGTGTAAATGACATCAACTTGTTTGATTGACGGCAGTCTATTGCAAAGTGCACGTCGTGATTTTTGTCTGGGGTGGCTGAGTAGCAATGCAAATGCCGGTAACTCTTACAGTCAAACCACCTCAAGCGTGAACACATAGAGTTCATTAATGACTTTATTTTTGGATTCTTGATTTCATTATTTGATTCTAAGATTCATTATTGAAAACGAATCTTCAAAGCCTAGTATGTACAAGAGCAAGCATATACGCAGCTGAAATGCAAAAACAACTTTTCGTGCAAGGAATATGTAATATTAATGACTTACCTTCTGTTTGCGCTATAAACAAGAGCCTACAAGCCAAGTTAATCAAATTTTTCAAACTATTATTATCTTTTTAATATTGAAGATTCGATTTCAGTAATGAATCTTCGAATCGAATAATGAAATCAAGAATCCAAAAATAAAGTCATTAATGACCTCTACGTGTTCACGCTTGACGTGGTTTGACTGTAAATTCAGGTAAGAATAAATAAATACTTGTGGGAAAAGATGTGGTCTTTTCGATCTATTGGTAGCGTTATCAAGTGGGCTGCAAAACCTGTTAGGCTTTCCATCCACCATAAATCCGAGTGGTATTAATCTGATTAGATTTAGTTAATTTTAAATCAATAGCAACATCCATGAATTTCTTGTAGAATCATTCATTTATATTTATGCTGTGTTTTCACTCTGGTTTTAAGGATTGAGAGCTGCGGCAGTGTTCAATGATGGCAGTGGCTTTGGCTATAACAGTAAAGGAGAATTGGTCATTGTCAAGGCAGCCACTGGGTAAGAATACATTATACAATGTACCCATATTGTGTTAAGCTGAGGACCATTAGCATAACGATGCAACATCTTAGTTTTAAACTCTTTGACTACAGGGTCCGAAATTAACTTTTGAGATAAGTTGTCCTTTGGACAACCATGTTCTAATTGTCCTATTTCACTATGACGTCACTGCATGTTTATGTGGGGGATAGAATCGCCAAATCCAATAGAAAATTCAACAAAATTTTTCCTAGTAAAACAGTTTAATCTAAAATGGCCTGATTTTCAGATATAATATGTGTTAATATGTACTAAAAAATATTCTGAGCATTTGCTGGCTATTCTCTTCATGGATTGATACGGGTTTTAGAACAATTTTTTGCTAAATTTGTGTTGATTTGACCCCCTCTGATGACCATGATCCTTTTCGTTTAAACAAAGATTGTTTTGATGTGACGTCATAGTGAAATAGGGCAATTCTTAGGCGTCCAGAGCAAAACTTAGGAGTCCACTTGGATGCCATTTTGTAGAGCCTGAATGACAAAAGTCAGCGGTTAGCTATAATGCAGAAGATGCAATCAAATTTGTCAGCGATATTCAATGGCTTCCAACGAATGCGTTATCTCGAATTTTTGAAAGTCTATCAGTTGAAAAATGAACTTTCTAGGTTTTAAGCAGAAGAAATATAATTTAGAATTATATCCGGACTTTACGGACTCTTTTATACTTGAAAGAAAACACCTTGGCAAAAACGTAGGTTGTCAGAAGGACAACCACATTTCAATATCTAGTCGTCATTTGCAAATTTCAGTCATCCCTGACGACTGGAAGACTGCTTATTTCGGACCCTAGACTATAATGATCGAATGATGACGTATGTACAGAGTAGCTCTACATTCAAATATACTGTGTATTGATATGTCAATATTTTGTTCAATGTATTACTACACCTAAATCAACCCAAATTAGGCCTAATATAGATTTCAAAATACTACTGTAGTAGTATTTTCACAGTATCAGTATCACCATATATCATTTTTACAGCTGACAGGCGCGCTTGTTTTCTGGCATGAAAACCCAGAACAGTGGCATACGTAATATGATACATATAGTAGAAAATGCAACGAAACTTTTTTCCCGCACAATTTCTGATTGGAACATTTTCTCTAAATTTTGCTTTCTGTAGGTAAACCTGGTCTAAACCTTGTACGTACACGATATTATTCTGGTGGTATTCTTTATCTTATGGTCGAATCATTTTGTTCTGTGACTTTGTGGAACAGCAAAATGGGAATACCCTGATAGATTTTTTGGAATGGACTGAAAAGATTTTGCCTTTATAAATCCTTTTGCTGTTGTATCCAGATCCTAAAACTATAGACCCCTTGCATGTGACGTCAAAGCAGCTCATTCTGGAGAACAAAACAAAAGAATTCCAATCTCCTGAGAATTGGAAGCTATTGTTAGGTGCTAACACTCTAGTTTCATGTTCTCTATTGCTCAGTGTTAGCCTCAATTTTGTGTAGAATATTCGTGTTTTCCAGTGTTTTATTGATGAAGAAATCTGCCATTCAGCACACATAACTACCTACATCTTGTTAAAGAGTAGCTTTTGTGGGAGTTGGAAATGTTACCACACATTTTTAGTCATGATAGACCTAATCGGCTAACGTGTTGCTATATACGTTTCCACCCAATTCAAACCACATGGGACTAAGTTTCATTGTTTGTTATATTTTGGTTTCACAGTTGAATTCGTAGAGACAAACGCTTCTATTCCCAGAAGGTTTGAATTGGGTGGTAACATATATAGCAACACATTAGCCGATTAGGTCTATGTAAATACACTCGGCCTGTATCTATGGATAGCGGAATGGTCACATGCAAGGGGTCTATAAGGAAAGGATGGTGTGCTTTGCTAATAGCCCACTTCCAAGATATGCTTTGCTTGTGACGTACAAAGGTTTCAGCATAAGGCTATGTGCTAAATGCTCAGTCATTCGTGACAGACGGTAAGAATAAGTTTAATTTAGCACGTAGCCTCGTACTGAAACCTTTGTGCGTGACAAGCGGATCATATCTCGGAAGTGAGCTATTAGCCACCTCATTCCTTCTGTCATGGCGTCCATTTTCTGACCAAGTGTCACATGTTCTTGTGTTTTTTTTACTAAAGGGGGAGGGGTTAAATATTTGTTCTGATCACACTCGTCATCTGCAGGATAAGCACCGATGGCTACAATTATGGATCACTGTTCCAAAAACCGTTGGAGAGAACTAGTCCAGTTATCCCAACCAAACTTGTTATTGACAGGGATTTGTGGATAGAAAAATCAGCCAATGACCCTACTAATAGAGGTACTGGATTACTTTCTTGGACAGGAGGGGAAGGGCAAGACACCAATAGGGTAATTAGGGGGAGGGGGTGTCTCCAGATTTTTTTGTTGGGGGGGGGGGGTGGGAGATCAATATCCCAGATCAGAATAGACCTTGGCTCTGACGTAATGTTTTCCCATTTCAGACCATGTGTCATTCCCTAGAGTATCATTTCTTTGTTTAACGGTTGCACATGAGAAGATACAGGAGTATGGATACAACTCAAACAAAGAATCTTATTCTCAAGACCACGTGTCATTCCCTAGAGAATCATTTCTTTGTTTAATGGTTGCACATGAGAAGACACATGAATATGGATACAACTCAAACAAAGAATCTTATTATCAAGACCACATGTCATTCCCTAGAGTATCATTTCTTTGTTTAACGGTTGCACATGAGAAGACACACGAATATGGATACAACTCAAACAAAGAATCTTATTATCAAGACCATGTGTCATTCCCTAGAGTATCATTTCTTTGTTTAACGGTTGCACATGAGAAGACACATATGGATACAACTCAAACAAAGAATATTTTACTCAAGGGAATGACATGTGGTCTGAAATGGGACAACATTACGCTTGAGCGCTCCAGAGCCGAGGAGGTCGGAGGTCTATTGGAAAGAGAACATTGTTGCAGCACATTAGCATGTGCGCTGTTCTTGGCTTATCCATATTTCAATTCCATGATGCACGACCATGAATTTTTATTGGGGGGGGGGGGGGAGAGATGGGATCAATATCTCAGATCAGAATTGGAAACAGAACATTGTTGCATTCGTGGAAAATGCTATTGACACTTGAGTGCCTTTTTTGCAGAGTCTTTCTTCCATTTCTTTTTTGATTTTGTTTTGTTTGGGGGGGGGGGGGGGGGGGTACTCTTTTCAAGTCCAGAAACCAGGGTTGACACTCGTAAGGAATTTTTTGAAGGGGGAGGGTTCCTAATTTTGCTCAATTTCCAATCTTTTGATAACTCTAATATTATTTACACTTCGGTTGACATCATCGTCATATATTTTTGAAAATCCCAAGCCCCCAAAGGTCTCATTCAGGAAACGTCTATCTCCTAGATGGGTGTAAGAACCATACCTACGTACTGACGAGCATTTTAGGGGGGTGGGAGAAGGGAGGGATTATTTTTGAAATTGGCAAACAGTGAACTCCCCTCTGACCCCATATTAAAAAACCTGAGCACACCCTGGTACATTGAGGCCTGCTATTGGGAGACTTTTTGTTTACTAAATTAGGCATTGACACCCTTAGGTAACGAACCGTGGCAAAGGCCATTGGTGCCCAGGTGTGGTGCTGCAAATTTTTCTACCTATGCTGCTAACAGGTTCAACAGTAAGTCCAGTGATCTAAATACATTATTGTATGGCGTAGGTCATTTGTATAGTTCAAAAGGATAGTATCCCCATTAAAGCTTTACAGACATTTGCATTGCTACGCGGCCACCCCAGACAAAAATCGTGATGTGCACTTTGCAATAGACTGCCGATAATCAAACACCTTGACATCATTTACACGTGTGTGATTCAAAAGGAGCCAAAAGTTTTATTATTACAAGTATTATGAGCCACACTCACTGGGCCTATCCACACGCGTGTAAATGATGTCAACGTGTTTGATTGATGGCAGTCTTATTGCAAAGTGCACTTCACGATTTTTGTCTGGGGTGGCCGCGTAGCAATGCAAATGGAGGTAACACTATTTTTGAACACTATTTCTGAATTTTGTACAATCTTTGTTGTCACCTATTGTTTTAGCTTTTTGTTTCACTCTGCAAAACCTAGTAATTTGAATACTAATCCAGGGGGATTGAGTGTGAACAAATTCTTACCCTCCCCTCCCCCTGTTTTATGTACTAATAAACATTACGACTCCTGAACTTCATACAATCTTTGTTGTCATCTATCGTTTTAGCTTTTTGTTTCACTCTTCAAAACCCAGTAATTTAAATACTAATCCAGGGAGCAATCAAAACTCTTTGTCAACTTGAGTGTGAACAAATTCTTACCCTCCCCTCCCCCTGTTTTATGTACTAATAAGCATTACAACTCCAGGTGCTAACCCATGGAACCGACCAGTCTTCAGACATGGTACTTGTCACTCGCTTAATTTCTCCAGCCTGGCAGGAGACGGTCATGGCAGTAATCCCAGTGATCTTTCCATGTCACTTGTTATCTTTGACAAAGACGGCACCCTCATTGACGTGAATTCCGTCTGGATTCCTTGGATGGAAACCCATGTTGAACAACTTGAGAAGATGACGGGTTTAAACCTCTCGGCAAAGCTTTACTCAGCTGTTGGGTATTGTCCGAGGGCAAAGGCCTATCAAGATAATGGCCTCTTAGCTCATGCAACCATTGCTAACATCAAAGATAGGATCAAGGAGGTTCTCGTAGAGAGTGGGATTGATGAATTAGAAGCAAGCAAACTCGTTGACGAGTGCTGTGCAGATGTTGATACAGGGGACAAAGAAACGCTACAACCATTAGGAGACCTCCCAAAGATCTTCCAAACCCTGAAATCTAAAGGTATTAAAACAGCTATTTGCACTATGGACTCTAGGCATGGCACTATGACTGCTCTGCACCAGCTTGGGCTTGTACCATTGATAGATATGATTGTCTGTGGAGACGATGAAATCTCTAAGCCGAAACCAGCCCCAGATAATGCTCTTAACATCTGCAAAGATCTTAATGTGTGTCCGACTAAGACGGTTGTCATTGGCGACACGACAGCTGATACAGGGATGGGGAAATCTGCTGGTTTGGGGCTAACGATAGGGGTGCTTAGTGGAGCAGGGTCTAAAGGTGCACTTGAGAAAGACTCAGACTTGGTATTGAATAGTGTAGATGAGTTACTTAATGTAATGTTCAAGGATGGCTCCAAAGAAACCATGTAAATATATTTTTATCTATATATTTATAGCACATTTCCCCTTGCATCCTCCCCCCCGTCACCCCCCCCCCCCCCCCCAATTGACCTACAGCATGTGTTGCTTTGGTTCAAATGCATTGAGCTCCTATGATTAAGATAAGAATAATTTTTTAAATAACAAGTTGTACATGTATATATACAGCATTATTTAATTAACTCATACTTTGAGTGAATTCCTACGTTATATCTCCTTCCCAAAATATTATGTTCCTCGATTTTTTAAATAATATGATAATGACAAGGCTTGTCTTGATCAGGGTTAGAATTTTAAAAAACCAATAAGCCTGAAGCATGATGACGTTTTACCCCCGACTCTATACCATGAAAGTTTTTTAAATTCTTTCATATTAAAATTTTTGATTCCTTAGAGAGTACAGGAACATTAGTCATAATTAAAGAACAAAAGCAGTGTGAAAAGGATTATGGTCTAGAGATGGGGGTAAAACGTCATCTCGCTTCAGGCTTATTGGGGGTACGAAATTTGAAAAGCATGTTTTTTACACCTACGAGTGGTTAACGCCCCATTTTTGGGATCTTGGATCGTAAGTAAGTAAGTAATTTATTTATTCACGTAGACACACAGGAGCTTACAATAAAGTCTCGTTAGAACATGCTCATGAAATATTCATTAACCTTAGGTAAGACTAAATGAAATGGCACTATTCGGTAATAAAGTTAAAGATTAGTTTTCTTTTGGGTTGGGTTTGGATTACGGTTTCAGGATGTTATAATCAATAGTAATTATTATTAATAATTAAGGTCGGTGTCCACTGGTAGAACGAAGCTTGGGATTGGACAAAATAACAACAAAGAAAGCATGGATTATGGTGAACAATGTGTATTGTTCTACATGTGAGCTGTGTTCTTTGTTTTATCTCGCCATTCACTGTTTGTTCATCCACTCCCAGGCTTTGTTCTGCCAGTTGTGGATTAACCCCCCAATAATTATACAGCTTCTCATTAATCCCATATAGGTAACTGTCCAATTATTTTCTTAATTGGACAGGTCTGTTGATATGGAATTAATTAGGCAGCTATATAATTAATAGGTAATGGGATTTCATGCTCCCCAATCAAGAAGTAATTAGACTCGAAAAATTCCTCTGACTGCCAAATTAGACTCGGCCTATGGCCTAATCCAATTTTGTCAGTCCTAGGAATTTTCCTCGTCCAATTATTTCTTAATTGGACAGCATAGAGTCCTAGTACATATACTGATCCAAAAGTGTCATTTTATGTAGTCTTGTATGAAGTACCAACCTTCATTATTGACTTTAGAGTAAGTGGTAGCTACAATCTTGGACAAAAATAGTTGAGAATTTTTCATCCAATCATGAAATAGTATAACTTCACTTATTAACAAAATATTGTCCGTACCCCCTCTCCCCCAGGACAATGTTGGTCCCAGTTGGTAAAGCAGCCCTGTATCCCTCGAAACAACATTGTTTAGAGGGGAGGGGGTTAAGGGGAATTTCTCATGTTTTTCATGAAAATACCATCGAAACCAAAAATTTCTCAACATTTTTGATCAAGATTGTAGAATTCACAGGATAGACTAAGGGGCGAGGTCAAAACAATGGTCCAAAATAGGGACCCAATTTTATAAATAAGGTGGTGGGTACCGGTACATACCCCCTCCCCCCTCAGAAACCTCTTCAAATACTCGACACTGGGGGTCTGTAGTAGCAATTTCTATACACAAATATGTTTTTTAGCATACATGCAGACAGACAGTCCATTCACGTCTGTGATGTGGCTTTTAGCTTTTGAGATATTTCGGGACAAAATCTAAGATTTCACTTCCAGAGGTGGTGGGTACCGCGTAACACCATCCCCCTCCTCTAAATCAGGTACTGTCAGATGACAGTTGTTTTGCCCTCATCCCTAAACCTGTGAGAAAAGTACTAGATTAGCACTAAATAATACTAATTAAATAATAGACGAGATTTTGCACCGATTAGTTTTGGTACTTTTTAGGTTTATACTATTATGTATTCTAGGATAAAAAGAAATCACAAATTTTAATCAAAGTGAGAAAATACTCTGCATCTGCATTTCTTCTTTAGTCCTGTTAAGCTACTTCTCAATAGTGGTGCAAAATAGTTTGTTGGCTTGTTGGACAAAGTTAAATATTGTTCTGTGAAGTAAACGGGGGTAATTTTCCTCAGTGCCGGACACGGTTTTTGGTATTTACAGTCCTAACTAAACGTCATTTGATCGGCTTCATCCCTACGCGCCTAGACCGAAAAGGATCATGGGGATAATTAATTCACAGTTACTAGCTGCCGCACACATGTTATGTAACACGTCTTGAGCTCGCTGTTTTCGATCCCATTTAATTTGCTAAAACCATGCCTCGAGCATACGGCGAAGATTTGAACTGGCGAGCAGTTTGGATGACGCAAGTTCTGGGTAATTTACCCGTTATATATGAGGCATAAATAAAAGAAATTTTTACCCAAGCTAGACCAGCATGCACCTTGTTACCTATTCCAGGTCTAGCTTTGATCTGCATCATAATATAAATGTACCCAAGCTAGACCAGAATGCACCATGTTCCCCATCCCAGGTCGAGCTTCGATCTACATCATAAATGTACCCAAGCTAGACCAGAATGCACCATGTTCCCCATCCCAGGTCGAGCTTCGATCTACATCATAAATGTACCCAAGCTAGACCAGAATGCACCTTGTTACCTATCCCATGTCTAGCTTTGATCAACATGATATAAGGCATAATGAACAAAAGAAGTTTGTACCCAAGCTAGACCAGAATGCACCTTGTTCCCTATCCCAGGTCTAGCTTTGACCAACACCATATAAGGCATAATAAACAAATGTTTGTATCCAAGCTATGGCATATTATCCAAACTAGACCAGCATGCACCTTATTCTTATCAAGGAATTATGATTCTGTCATCCCTAAAAGCTTATTTATATTTTGATTCTGAGGGATGAGTAAACTTGAGTAAAAAAATTAGTAAAAAAACTGTCGTAGCCCTTTCACAAGGTAAAAAAGTCATGAGCCTTCTAAAAATTGTACAATATGCCCATGGAACGTACTCTTGATTTAATCAAAAGCGGACCTTGACCATTTATGGGGGGGGGGGGGGATGCACGTCCACCCTGTGCTCCCCCCTGGTTACGGCCCTGGATACCCCCAAAATAAAACGTTTCACGTTAGATCAACAAGGCAGGGGTACCCAGGTGCAAACGAGGGAAAGGCGGGAGCAGCTAAAGAAAAATGCAACAGCAGTGAAGGAAACAGCTTTTAATTTTGTCAAAATATAAAGGTTTCCGCACTTCAAAAAGTTCAAATTATTACTATCCTCCCCTTTGAAGCCCCAGCACTCCCCCAATAAAAAACGCCTTTCCTTGTCATAAATACATTATTTCTAAGCCTTTATACTTTCTCGGAATGTTGTTGAATATTTTCCCGCCTTTTATAAAGGAAGTATCCCATAATATACTGCGCTCCTGGTATTCTATATTTAACTTTCTGTAATAATTCACGTGATCGTGTACGATTCCCAGGACGACTGAAACTTACCAAAAGCTGATTCGAAAACACCGCTCATTAACCCAAAAAGTAAGTGTTTTAAAAACTCAAACAGCGCTAATAACTAGAGAAATAGATAATACATTGAGGTATAAAGGTAATTGAAGGAAATTCATAGCGATCGGATAAAAAATTACGTATTTTTTAGACAGCTTATTTTTATATTTGTTCAGTCGATGCGTTGACTAAACTTCTTCCTGTACATATATCTTATTAAATTTCAATGCTGGAATATTTAAAAGAAATATTTCGCTTCTGTTTGATAGATCTGTGAATAATATACTGAGATTGGGTTAAAACTATTCGTATAAAGAATGTTTGCAATTGCTTTCTTGATCTTTACTTCGAAGAGTCACGGTTTTTATTGCGAAATGTGTGTGATGTAAATATATTTTATATTGCTTAAAATTGATCTCATAAAAAATAAGTTTTCTACAACAACTGTATCAGACGTTAGTATTATCTTAATTGATTTGTAGGCACAGTTTATCGAAGATTAACAAACGGTTTTAAGCTATTTTCATTTCCACCTAAACTGTACCTGCAAATTCTGTTACAAACAGCTGCTTCTAGTCTGATCTTTCCTCTACTAGTTAGAACAATTTTTGTATGATTTTAATATTTGTTTTAATTTTGTATCATTCTATTCTATCTTTCCTCTAGTATTAGAACAATTTTTGTAAATTTTTTATCTCTTTACGCTAAAAAATAACCCTCTGATATATTATGAGTACTTTCTAAGCTCTGTAGTAGTGTTTTAAGTGATAAATAAGACTTTTGCACACTAAGAAACCTTATGTATCCTATATGTGTTTAATAAGCTTATTATAGCTTATTGCTTGAAAATCTTTTTTTATTTTTGGTTTAGATACTGTATCTTTCAACTGAATGAGTTTGTCCCACAGGAACCATGTAAAAAAACTGTGGATAAGGGGAAAGTAACCTATGTGAAAATTAATATCTTTGCAAAAATAAAATAGTGTACGATTTATATATACAACTCTCATAGGATACATTAGTTTTTACAAATGGAGGAAAACCAGAGAACCTCAGAGAAAAACCCTCGTGGCAAGGGAGAGAACATTAACACATCAAACAAACTCAACTCACATGTTGATTTTTATGGAGGGAGGAAAACCAGAGAACCTCAGAGAAAAACCCTCGTGGCAAGAGAGAGAACATTAACACATCAAACAAACTCTATTCAAATATGTATGGGGTCCACAGGTATCAAAACTACAACCCTACTTGTAGGACTCACAGACATAGAAAATATCCAATTATCTAATAGTAGTAACTACTAAAATGTGCCTTCCTTGCATTGTCAGAAATACAAAATACATTTTCTTCTTGTCTTGTACTTGGACTAGTGTCATGCATTTTCATGTTTAGCACCAACAGCAAAATACATCTCAGTTCCCGGCCTGCCAGTTGATTTCTCATCTCCCAGCCCAATATTGATTGAAGAAGCCACTCAGCAAACACTTCCTCTGATCCATAGCTCAATATTTTATAGTTCCAGGCTTTTGGCTCAAATAAAACAGCTTTTATTCAAAAAAATGAAAATGAACCTAATGAAGGATATATAATTACATAAATAAATTAAATAATAATTAAATTAATTAATTAATTAAATAAATCTCTTTAAAATAGCATATTTTATCTTTGTTTTTGTAAAATATTTTTCGATAACAGAAAATGCTTGGAAATTTTCACTGCATTGTGTGCCTAGATTCAGGGAAGCACCGGTGGCGTGCACTGCTAATGCACTGCCTCTCACCAATGTGGCCCGAGTTCGAGTCCTGCTGATCTCAATGTCGTATGTGAGTAGAATAATTATTTGTTGGTTCTCGCCTGTGCTTCGAGGTTTTTTCTCCGGGTTCTCCGGTTTTCCTCCCTCCTCAAAAATCAACTCCTAAATTCTAATTCGATCTTTGGGTTTTCACCTAGTTTGGAGCCTAGCTCTGTTGTGATTGTCCCACGCTGTGATATAACAGCTAAAGCTAGTAGAATCATGTGACCTGCATGTGTCACAAACCGGTTATACTCTTTGTTAGTTTATTTGTTCTATTGTAAAACGTGCAGTATTTTGTGTTTGATATTGAATTATATAAACTTTGTTTGGTATCCAAAAAAAAAGCAGAAATCTCCCATCTGATTGTTTATAGATTTGAATAAATTTTATGTGAAATCTCTGAAAAAGATTAATCTACAATTACAAATTTTTTATTTAATCTTCTGGATTAAAATCGATGACAATATTTTTTAGCATCAACCACTCAAAATTTGTCATTTATATTTTCAAAAAGACAAATAAAATTGTCATTAATCAATATATCACTTTTACAAGGACCTCTTAAAACTTGCATAAGAACTTATAAGTGTCAATTTATTTAATTCATATGATCTACTGCTGCATAGATGAGCTACTTTTGATGATAATGACATAAATAACAATAAAAAATCATCAAATTGAGCTGATCCTTGCAGTATATGAAGCAACTTATGCAGCTGCAGATTAAAAGACTCAGAAAAAATTGAAATTTGAGTCTTGAACAGGCAAGAATCCCTGCCCTGGAGATTCTGGTGACATGCTACCGAGTCTCATATGACTTCAAGGACACATTTAATAGGTGGGTTTATCGGCCTGATAGGAAAGATATATATGTGTATGACAATATATGAGAATATGTGGACCGCGTAGCACTTATGAAATACATGAAGATATAGAAATATAGATAAGTTATAGTGTTAGGGAACGAGGTTATTCTGGGCGAAAGACCCTTGGAATTAAATTCGGAAAAATGTAATGTGTATGACAATATATGTGAACTATATATTTGTACTGTGGTTGTAATGTATCAAATTGAGCTGATCCTCGCATTGCAAAATCAACTAAGTGATTGAGCCATTTTCATTTTAAACATTGTTGATATGACCATGAGCGCTCAATCACATCACCCAGAAGATAGCAAGGATTTTTGACCACTTATTTCTTGACTGTTTTAGGACTTCCTACATTTCTGAATCAAATATAATTTATGTTCTGGGATTTTAGAATCACAATTTTAGTTTTCTGAGATCGATAGTATTAATTTTATTGAAATGAACACAGTTAGTCCTTATTTGTTGACTGTTTTAGAACTTCATATAATGTTTCAAATAATTGTTCTGGGATTTTGGAATCAAAATTGGTAATTTCTGATTTAAAATTTATTTAATTTATATCATCTACTGCCTTCACAGATGAGTTACTTTAGGACATGTAAATGATAAACTGGTCTGAAAAATATTGCCGAATGTTTAGTACATTTATATGTGAGGTTTATTAGCCCGAATCTAGCTAGGGGCTGATAGTATCATCCTTTCTAGTGCAAAACCACCTTTCTGACAATATTCACAGTATTGATTCTACATGGGGTAAAATCTTGAATAACCCGAAAACAATTACACTGTATAGTTTGAGTGTGGCTTCTTGAAGTTATAAAGGTTTTTCTATGCCATATGATAATGCTGTGCATATGAGGAGTAATCATTTAATATACAAAACATTACTGGTACACATAAATAAAATTTGAAATACATCATCGTTTTCCCCATTGATATTATAGAAATTATGGCAAGCTAGTTTTCACATAGAAGCCAGTGTTTCAATTTACAAGGAACAACAAATAACCATTAATGCCTCATACGTCACAGAATTAGCATATGACATGGAAAAACCCTTATAACTTCAAGAAGCCACACTTAAACTATGAAACTTTTTCGGGTTATTCAACATCTTACCCCAGGCATGTAGAATCAATACTGTGAATATTGTCAGAAGGGTGATAGGCACTCTAAGAGTTGTATTACCAAAAGTGTGTCAAAGGTTTCCGAACACACAAGTGGTTCTCCTTCATTCAAACCCAGCAACCTTGGCACCAAATGATTATCTCATTCTTTACCTCAAACCTTAAACCACTCAGCCACAAAATGAATTTTCCTGGATATAGTCTCGTCTTTTGTCATATTTAAAACAATGTTTCAAAAAATGTCATTGTTTATAATATAGCTTAGATAGTAAGCGCGCTCTGATTGGCTGAAAACCAGATGCTATATCTGGCCGGTAAAGACATGGTTTTTGATTGACACCTTTTTCATAAAAAAGTTTTCATACTTTTCCACTATATCCTTACTTCAAGCTTTGAGAAAAAATGGAAAAGACTTTCCACTCTTTGATGTGTCTCTAATTAACTTAGAAGCTGAATCTTCAGGTTTTGCAACGATAAGTATATGTAATAGGACTCCTTGCTGCCCAATTAAGAAATAATTGGACGAGGAAAATTCCGAGGACTGACAAAATTGGATGAGGCCATAGGAATCAGTCAGAGGAATTTTTCAAGTCTAATTATTTCTTGATTGGGAACTATGAAATCCCATTACCTATTAATTACATAGCTGCCTAATTAATCCCATATCAACAAGACCTGTCCAATTAAGAAAATAATTGGACAGTTACCTATATGGAATTAATGAGAAGCTGTTTAATTACAAGCCTAACAAGCCAAGACGGCGAAAATCTAACCAAAAAGCCCCATTTTGTCAACATCAATGATGATAACTTAAACTCACTATAGGTAACAAAGCGAAGGCGGAAAAAACTGCTGCTTAAGTGAATGCTATTGTATGACTACTACCCAGGTGAATTTGCATATCGAAATTTAAATTTGATTAGATTTTACCTGAAAATGCCCATACACAACAATTAATTACCTAAATAGGTTGTTTGATACACTGGATTGCAGAAACATTGTAGTATACATAATTTTTTACAAATATCTAATGAGATGCATAATACAAAATAACCATTTCCAACGCTTAAAACCAACTGATTTATAATCTGTACAATCTAATAGACAAGAAAAAAGTATTTTGACAGTCATTGAATGAAACAAAGAATAAATAAAGCGATTTTTCTGTTTTGCATCTCATGGTTTTGGTGCAGGATCTTTCTTAGTTACCCCCTTTTGTGTTGTTCCTCCTGCACCTTTCCACTTCTTTCTTAAGTTCTATTTGTAATTCTTTGCTTTTTCGTGTGTGGAAAAATAAAAAACTTTGAAACCTTTGAAACCTTTAAATATACTGAATAAATTAGATATATGTATAAATGTTTACTACAACATTTCTGCAATCGAGTGTATATCAACTAGATCATAATATAACTACATATAACTAAAAAATTTTCCTTCTTAAGGTTTACAAACATGGCGATAACTTATCTACAATACTTACCCATTCTACTGGGAGGATTAGCTGTAATTTCCTTCTTCACATCGTAAGTACTGCAACAAATAAAACATTTTGATGGGCTTCCTGTGGAGAGAGAATGGGACTGAGGAAATTGTTTTTCTAGTTCTTAGTCTTCCTCTTCTCAACTACAAAGGAAACCCATCCGTAATATATATTATAAGAAATGGAAAGAATATATAGACCTCTTTACCTGGAAATGACACGTGGACTGGTGAATTAAGATTCTTTGTTTGAGTTGTATCCATATTCACGTTCATTCTCATGTGCAACCGTTAAACAAAGAAATGATACTCTAGAGAATGACACGTGGTCTTGAGGATAAGATTCTTTGTTTGAGTTGTATCCTTATTCATGTGTCTTCTTATGTACAACCGTTAAACAAAGAAATGATACTCTAGGGAATGACACGTGGACTGGTGAATTAAGATTCTTTGTTTGAGTTGTATCCATATTCATGTGTCTTCTCATGTGCAACCGTTATTCTCATGTGCAACCATTAAACAAAGAAATGATACTCTAGGGAATGACACGTGGTCTTGAGAATAAGATTCTTTGTTTGAGTTGTATCCATATTCATGTGTCTTCTCATGTGCAACTGTTAAGCAAAGAAATGATACTCTAGGGAATGGCACATGGTTTTAAATGGAAAAAACATTATTCCACCATGACATACTACAATGGGAAAAGTAAAAAAGTGTAAAAAATGGATGAAATAAATGGGCAAATAAATGAGGGGGTTGTTATGAGGGTGGATGGTCGGCTTGGTCGAACAAGTCTATTTTTTATGAAATAGAGGTTTTACACCATCACGTGCCAACCCCTTTAATACAGTTTGTGCTGCCTGTGATTAGATGGCAGAACAATAAAATCCCAATGCTATATATCCCTCACAAGACTTATCCAAGTGTCGCGTTACCCTATAGAGGTTTGGCACCATCACAGGCCCATCCCATAATACTGCTTGGGCTTCCTGTGGTTAGATGACAGAACAATAAATTCCCAATGCTATATATCCCTCACAAGACTTATCCAAGTGTCGCGTTACCCTATAGAGGTTTGGCACCATCACAGGCCCATCCCATAATACTGCTTGGGCTGCCTGTGGTTAGATGACAGAACAATAAATTCCCAATGCTATATATCCCTCACAAGACTTATCCAAGTGTCGCGTTACCCTATAGAGGTTTGGCACCATCACAGGCCCATCCCATAATACTGCTTGGGCTGCCTGTGGTTAGATGACAGAACAATAAAATCCCAATGCTATATATCCCCCACAAGACTTATCCAAGTATCGCGTTACCCTATAGAGGTTTTGCACCATTACTTGCCCTTCCCATAATACTGCTTGGGCTTCCTGTGGTTCGATGGCAGAACAATAAAATCCCAATGCTATATATCCCTCACAAGACTTATCCAAGTGTCGGGTTACCCCATAGAGGTTTTACACCATCACGGGACCATCCCATAATACTGCTTGGGCTTCCTGTGGTTAGATGGGAGAACAATAAAATCCCAATGCTATATATCCCTCACAAGACTTATCCAAGTGTCGCGTTACCCTATAGAGGTTTTATCCCATAATACTGCTTGGGCTTCCTGTGGTTAGATGGCAGAACAATAAAATTCCTTTGCTCTTGTGAATTGAATCCTTTCTAATGTGTAAAACAATTGATTGTTCTTGCCATTTAATATGGCTACCGTCACGTGATGATGCAAAACCTCTATAGTAAATCATGTTCTTTTCAGTTATGGTATGGCTGTCCATGAGAAACATGTCGATGCTTTATTTCCCTATATAAGGTATGTAGAAGCTGACGTCATTGTTTATACATTGCATCATTGTCATAAATCAAACGACAAACAGACAAACTGCATAAATTGGAAGAGAATATCGGGTTTTATAATACACTAAATAAAATTTACTTGATTCTGATTGGACAATAGGAGTACAATTAAATCCCAAATTACACAGCTTCTCATTAATCCCATATAGGTAGCTGTCCAATTATTTTCTTAATTGGACAGGTCTTGTTGATATGAGATTAATTAGGCAGCTATATAATTAATATGTAATGGGATTTCATGCTCCTCAATCAAGAAATAATTAGACTCGAAAAATTCCTCTGACAACAAATTGGACTCAGCCTATGGCTTCGTCCAATTTTGGAAGTCCTCAGAATTTTCCTCGTCCAATTATTCCTTAATTGGACAGCATGGAGTCCTATTACATATACAAATTGCAACACCAAATAAGAGCCAAATTTAGTTATGATTTCATGATGTTATTTCAACATATTTTATCAAGGTTTTTCTGCGATTTTCATCCAGAATATTTTTTATAGCAAAGATTTGAATGTTTCAAAAAATCCTAAGTACACTCAGTGAATCATTTCATTTTTCGGTCCGTACTGTAAGTTATGGACCGCAAATTAACCAATCATAGTGCGTGAATTACCTTGCCACATAATAATTTATATTATTTCAACATATTTGTATTATATTAGCGATGCTGGTGCAAGGCCACCCGAAAGTTGTATATTTGGACAGTTTCTAAACATGGCAGCAGTTATTGGTAAGTCTGTTTCTTTTGTAAAATAATATTTCTTAGCTTAAACACCTAATAGATTTAACTTACTATACATTCTAGACTGACGTGTTCACATGGAAACATAAAAAACTTTCCATATGTATCAAAGGCTGGTTAGTCCAGAACGATATAGTTATTCAAATTGGTTGCCATTTTTCAATTTGGTGTATGGTGCTGCTCTTGCGCAGCCTCTTGCCTCCATGGACATAGGTTCAATCCTTTGACCGAACGTCTTATGTGAGTGAAGTATTGCTTGTCCTTTCCATCCTTTACTTCAAGGGATTTTCTCTTGGTTCTCCAATTCTCCTCCTTTGCCAAAATCAACTCTACAGGCCAGGAGAGAACCAACAAACAACAGTTGCTTTACTTATATACACCTATTTCGAAAATCGTTGCTGCACCAAGAGCCTCAAGTAACAAGCCAAGGCTCCAGAGAACGTCGGTACTTTTGATTATAATTGATTTATTCATGGTTCATGCAAGTGGCTATAGCTCTCCACTAATTATCATCTCAAGCAGCCTTGCTTGGAGCAATTTGTGAAGTCAAAAGAAAATGCACCATGAATAAACTAATTACAGCTAAAAGTACCGGCTTTCTCTGCGGTCTTGGCTTGTTGCTTGAGGCTTTGGGTGCGACAACGGTTTCTGAAATAGGTGTGTATATATGTGACACCAAGTCCAGAGAACCACAACTGATAGAAAAACTCTTGAAGTGCAGGAGAGAACCAAATAGTCAGGGATTTGGAACCTGGGTTGCAATGGTGAGAGGCGAATGTTGTCACTGCTCTGCCACCGTTTTATATAAATAGACTTGATGATGCACCAACGTAATAAAACACTTACCTTGATTTGTTTTTTCTTGTCTGTTACTAGCTTTCGTTGCCATGTATTTACATTACAAACACATTAAGGAATTCAACATCACCCAGACGCCGATTATACAGAAACTGAATATGTTTTCATTATGGCTGTCTGCCTTTGCTTGTCTTGGTATGTCGATGGTAGCTAATTTCCAGGTAAATATAGTCATGCATCCATCCATCCGTCCATCCGCCTATCCATCCATCCATCCATCCATGCATCCATCCATGCATCCATCCATCCATCAATCCACCCACCCACCCACCCATCCATCCATCCATTCATCCGCCCACCCATCAACCCATTCTTCCTCCTACCTACCCCCTCTTATACCCATTCATTTGATTCAGTTTTTCATTTTCCCACTTTTCTCATTTTAGTACATCAACAGTGAAGCTCCTCATTTCGTTGGGGCATTCATGGTGTTCTGTCTTGGTATAGCGTATTGTTGGATCCAAAGTTACATAACATACAAAATGAGAGCACAAGGAATGAGCTCAACGTTAGCTTTAGTAACACGGTTCTTCTTGTCCTTTGCTGCCACAGTCTTCTTCTTAATAAGTATCCTTTGCACTAAATAGGGCCAAGCTCAATGGCCCAATATAGTAGCTAAATTTTGATGATTTAGGTAATGGGTTTGGTAAATACTCCCTTGCCGTCAGAGATCTGTTCAAAATGCTTGATACTGGCTGTCTGTAACAGTCATTCTTAGTGTGTGACTCAAAATTTCTCGAAATATAGATAACAATAAAACAGCCGCCATGTTGGTTGATCTAACAAGAGAAGCTAATAAGGAATTCTTTATTGTCGTCAACCAACATGGCAGCTATGAAGTAACATGCACCCCAAGAATAGGGGAATAACAATGAAACAGCCGCCATGATGGATGACCTAACAAAGGGAAGCTATCGAGGAGTACTTTGTTATTATCAACCAACATGGTGGCTATGATGTAACATGCACCCCAAAAATAGATGCTTTGCACCATCACGTGATGACAGCCATGACAGGAGGCAAAACAATAGAATCTTTCCCTGGGGGGGGGGGGGGGGGTGTACTCCCTATATTAGGGTATGGTTTTCAGTGATTCTACTCTGGAATAGGGTAAATGAAATTGCTCTCGCTCTGGGACAGGGTATATGAAATCACGCTCTCTCCTCTCTGGAACAGGGTATCTATTTTTGCAATACCGGAACAGGGTATGGTCTTCAGCGATTTTAGTTTGGATCAGGGTACGAATTTCAGCGATTTTACTCTGGAACAGGGTCAGGGTTCAGAGGGCTCAGCAGCACATCCCTACCCTAAACGGACAAGAGTACCCCCCCTCCCCCCCTCTCCCCCACCTGGAGTCTTTCTCCCCTGGAAAACTGAATTCTTTCTCATGTAAACCAGAGTCAATAGATTCTGCCTCCTGTCATGAATGCCATCTCGTGAAGGGGCAAAGCCTTTATTTTTATGCACAAATACACACGTGCAAACAGACATTAGACACATTTATGTGATTTGATTTTTAAACTCAGGATAAAACTTCCAAAGGTGTTGTGTATGGGGTATTCCTACACATCTCTTTCCTCTGAATTGATGACAAAAGACACGGCGGCCATGTTGGAGGATAGAACAAAAGAGACTAATGAAGAATCTTTTGTTAAATTCCTCCAACATGGCGGCCGTGAAAACCATCAATTGGGTTCTGTCAGTTACTCGTGGCAGGTTTGCGAACAGTGAATACTTAGTCATCCTTGACAATCATCAGCTATCATTGCAGCGGCAGTAGCAAGCTCTGAGTACAAGAAAAGAAAAGTTCCCACTCCAACACCTGTTGTTAGTACTACACCACACATGAAATGGAATAAATCTGATCCGGTAAGTATCCTAAAATGAACGGCTTGCACTCATAGGTCACGTGCGCCGACCCCTTGTTAAAACGAGCAGTTTTGTCAAAATGAACAACCGAAGCACCTCGACATTATCAAGAAGGCAATTTTTCAGCGACTAACATTATTTCGTAGTAAGTTGTAAATTGTATACATGAGAAAGTTGACTGACAAAATTGTACAAATTTATGCAAGTTTTGTAGGTCTACGGTCTACTGAGGTCTACTGAACTTACTAATTTGTGCAAATTTGTGCACATGATCTTGAGAATAAGATTCTCTGTTTGAGTTACCATATTTACCATGTGTCTTCTCAAGTGCAACCGTTAAACAAAGAAATGATACTCTAGGGAATGACACATGGTCTTGAGAATAAGATTCTCTGTTTGAGTTACCATATTTACCATGTGTCTTCTCAAGTGCAACCGTTAAACAAAGAAATGATACTCTAGGGAATGACACGTGGTCTTGAGAATAAGATTCTCTGTTTGAGTTACCATATTTACCATGTGTCTTCTCATGTACAACCGCTAAACAAAGAAATGATTCTCTAGGGAATGACACGTGGTCTTGAGAATAAGATTCTTTGTTTGAGTTGTATCCACATTCATGTGTCTTGTCATGTGCAACCGTTAAACAAAGAAATGATACTCTAGGGAATGACACGTGGTCTTGAGAATAAGATTCTTTGTTTGAGTTGTATCCACATTCATGTGTCTTGTCATGTTCAACCGTTAAACAAAGAAATGATACTCTAGGGAAATTACATGGTAAATAGATTTATTTTGACCATTATTTCTGTGTCTTTAGGGATATAAAAATCATCTGGCCAGCACGTTTGGCGAGTGGCTTATGGCAATTTCTTTCTTGCTCTTTTTCCTCACTTACTATCGAGAGTTCAAGAAGATCGTTATCACAATCAAAGTTGCTCCGAAGGACTCGGAAATCTTTTTTCCGACTGAAGACAATTCTGGAGCAGTTGTTGCTTAACTTAAATTAATAATTAAGGAATGTAGTATTGTAAGCAAAGCTCATGGACAGTCCCTCCACGACAAGGTTTTTCCTTTCCTTCTCATTACTTTCTTTCCCTTTCTTTCTTTTCTCCTTCTATTCTTTTTTCTTTTCTTTCCTCTTTTCACCTCTCCTTTCCTCTCCTCTCCTCTCCTCTCCCTCTCCTCTCCTCTCCTCTCCTCTCCTCTCCTCTCCTCTCCTCTCCTCTCCCTCTCCTCTCCTCTCCTCTCCTCTCCTCTCCTCTCCTCTCCTCCCCTCCCCTCCCTCCCCTCCCCTCCCCTCCCTCCCCTCTTCTCTCCTCTCCTCCTCTCTCCTCCCCTCGTTCTTCTCTCCCCTCCCCTCTCCTCTCCCCTTCCCTTCCCTCTTCCCTTCTCAGAATTAACGCCAACAACTTTAAGGAAAACTGTGTGGAAAGATTCATTGGCGACGAAGCCAATGTCATAAGTTTTATGAATTTTTTTTTGGCGGGAAATAATCACATGACGTCATGACGAAGGGGCATGCGCACTTGAGTTGTGTAAAAAAATTTTTGGTCAAAATGTCACGACATGCTTAAAAAATCCTTAAAGCCACTAAATATATCTTTTAACCATTAAGTGATAAAAGTGTAACTCAGGTTTCATTATAATTTTTATTGTAAGCACTTAATATCTGATTATGAATCAAAATAAAATCCGACACTGATCAGGTTGTTAGGCAATCTTTTTGTACCTCTCGCTCACCTATACAACTGTCTACACCCAACCTCGTTTCCGGGGTTCCTCGGCCGACTCCAATTCAATATGGCGGTCGACTCGGCCAAGCGACTCTTTACAGACCATGATAGAACAAGAAGGTCAATGAGATATTATTACGTATTTGTAAATTTGCAACCTCTTGTGTTCAGTCTTCGTCATAATGTATACGTTCCCTCCACCCACCCCCCTCCCGGTTAGTCCCCACTGTATTCATGGGAGTGTGAAAATGGTGAATTCCCTTTGGAAGTACTGTGATCGTTAGGGAGCCCACTGTCATACTACTCGGAAATTGTATACGACTAAATAAGGCAATAGAAAGAGCATAAACTTATTCTATTTATTTGTATTCCTATTAATTTAAATTACGTTAAAAGCTCGGTATCTGATTTTCGTCTCGTCTACAGCGTTAATCAAACTGAAAAACTTCAAACTTCTTTGCCTGAAATCGTAACAACGTTGGCCGAAAATGATGTTTTGAATTATTGAATTAAACCTACTCTGTAAAAGACGTAGAAAGTTTATAAATGCATTAATGTTTTTTTTTTAATTTTTTGAAAAGCAAACAATGTTTTCTTCCAGAAAATTCGGTGCAATCGATGAAAATTTACTGATAATAGCTCCATATATGTTGATAAGGACAAAAAACATGTCTAGGTTATAAACTTATAGAGACAGCGTGACCGAAATTTGATTCGTTTTGTTTATATATCTTTAAATACTTAAGGTTCGAGTAGCGAACCGACGTCACCACGTCACGTGATGATCAAGTTAGTCCGTATATGGTCAATAATGCCTGTCAGTTTATATTTTCTTAGCGACGTATTAAAGAGGTTTCACCTAAATAACCTTGGAATATCGAATCTCTCGTGCGATGAAATTCCTAATAAGGGTAAGGTATGGGTGGAATTTGAAGGATTTCTGGAAGATTTGTTTTTTGCATTGGCTGGTTGTGGAATATTTGAGGGGGAGGTAGAGGGGAAACTGGGTTTGGCAAAAAGCGCGGGAAAATGGCAGGCGCGTCTGCCATCAAAGCAAATAAAATATAAAATAAGGACAAATATAAAAGAAAAATAAGAATAAAAGTAAAAGAAAAATGAACAAATGAATGAATGGTATACTGACCGAATTTTAGCTGATTAAATTAAGTGGCTGAATATAAACGAAATGAATGAATAAAAAAATGTATTAAAGGATTCTTTGGTTGTTTACAAACGTACAACTTAATCTAATTAATGAATTGATTTAAGCATAAGATTAATGAATAAATGATTGATGAAAATGAAATAAAAGATGAATAAATAGACAAGTCGAGTAAGGATGCTATTAAGTTTAAAATTCGTTTTAAGTAATAAAATATTTTGCATTCTTTTAATAACTTTGAAATACCATTAAACTGTTTATTATAATTTAAATGTTTCAGAAGTAGGTCAAAAAATCTCGATAAACTCAAGCAATTTCTATTCAGACATCCCTCAAGGTAAGAAACCTCAGAGGAGTAGTTTTAATTCACCGAAGACAAAAAAAATCAAACGCATTTTGACGTCATAATAAGAGAGCCTTGTGGAAATACAAAAAGACCAAATCAGGTCCAATTTATTATTCGCATCCTAACAAGGTCACCGATTATTTTGACCTGAATTAAATTCATGTAAGCTAAGCAAAAGGGTGTGCACATTGGAATGTGTAAAGAACTCTTATTTAAGCTTAAGTATCATTCAGACGACCACATTCTGCAAGAATCATTGAGCAGTTCAGTTCCAGTTAGAAAGCTGTTACTTCGTTCAAGCCTTTGCCCCCCTTGTTCACACTCTTTATATATCTTTTACGAAAGGTAAGGAAGCTATTATCATCAACGACTTGTAAAAACAAATTTTGAAAAAGTTTTTGAAAAAAATATTTTTGAAGTGGGTTCTATGCTTTGTGCAAAGTTGAAGCTTTCTTTTGTACGATTGCTTTTGTACGTTTGTTTTATATCTATTGTGTTGTTCTTGTTCTTGTCATCGCTGCATCGTGATAGCAAATCTATATGAAAATAATTAGTTGCAAAGCCGAGGCTAAGTATCTGACTTTGATTTCCTCAGTGCAGTTGCCGAACATATGTCCCATATAGGGAGTGGTTAGATTTGCCCTACAGTTTCTGTTTTAAATGCCATACTGAAAATCTTCCAAGTGAATTGCAAAACGGTCAAATGTCTCTAAGTTGGGCATTTCTGGATTAAAAGTTTAGATATTTTCGCTATTTTTTGAACAGCTGCTTTATAATGAAAGCTTAATATAATAATTTGATTTGCAGACTTCATGCATTCATACATCTATTCATGCGTGACAAAAGTATTTATAACTGTCACACAACCTCTCCCGTTCTTAGTTCGGGCTCATTTCACAAAACTAAGAAAGAAAAAAAGAAAGAAAGAAAAGAAGCTGCTTAGAAATTCTAGCGAAAAGAATTATAATTAGGGCGTAGCTTGTCAGGGCTAGGTGAAAGTCATCTCTTCAAAATTTCAGGAGGGGATACAGTACAACTTTTTCTAAACTATTATAGGCATTTTGTGCCTAGATATTGAGAATGGGCTAGCACGAACCCCCCCTGATTATCCCTATCGAGCTCATATGTCATTTGGCTAAAGGATAACGAGAAATTTAAGCGTTTTTGAGGCCTTCGAACCTTCTGTTCTTCACTCTGCCAAAGCCAACGTTCTTCTACCTTTTTCATTTGTAAAACTCTGCAAGCTTTCACTCATTGATCGATATCTGTAAATAATTGAAGATATTAGATAATTAATATTAGTAAATATCAAACATCTGTTGCAGCAGAAAGGATTGGTTTAATGCTGGACAGAAAGCAGATATGCGGGTTGTAGGAAAGGTCATTGGATTCGACATTTTAAACCAAATCTGCTCCCCGTAGTAGACTAATTCATGTGTATAGCAATGAAGCTTGTCAATGGCTTGGATTTCAAATGTTTTATAATAGACAGATTAAAGACCGTGTTAACCTCTGAAAGAATACTTAGTGCCGACTAAGCTCTCTTTGAGAAGACACATGAATATGGATGCAACTCAAACAAAGAATCTTATTCTCAAGACCATGTGTCATTCCCTAGAGTATCATTTCTTTGTTTAACGGTTGCACATGAGAAGACACATGACTATGGATACAACTCAAACAAAGAATCTTATTCTCAAGACCATGTGTCATTCCCTAGAGTATCATTTTATTTGTTTAACGGTTGCACATGAGAAGACACATGAATATGAATACAACTCAAACAAAGAATCTTATTCTCAAGAGAATGACACGTGGTCTAAAATGGAAAAATATCATATTCTAAGCATATTTTCTTGAACCCTCACACACATGGCTGACCAGAGAAAATATTTATTGAAATGACCTACGATGTCATTCCCTAGATTATTATTTCTTTGTTTAACGGTTGCACATGAGAAGACACATGAATATGGGTACAACTCAAACAAAGAATCTTATTCTCAAGACCATGTGTCATTCCCTAGAGTATCATTTCTTTGTTTAACGGTTGCACATGAAAATTGATACAACTTAAACAAAGATTCTTATTCTCAAGAAAATGACACGTGGTCTGAAATGGGAAAACAGTACACCTGTGGTAATGAGAAGTGTTTTAACATGGCTTCCGTTAAACCCCTTCCTAGCAATATCGAAAACTACATATTTTCTAAATCATTTTTACAGTCAATATGGGAGATCAAGATGATCACGTAGCACGCCCTCACACAGACGTCTGTCCAAGATGTGGAGACAAGGCGTACCATGCTGAGTCCATCGCCATGGAAGGATATAAGTTCCATAAAAGGTGTTTCTCGTGCAGGGAATGCAAAAAGAAGCTTGACAGCACGAATGCTGCTTCTCATGATGGTATGTTTAATTGTGTTTCAGTAGGGTGGGGTAGGGAAAGGAAAAATATCCCGAGGGGTCCATGAGGGGACAAATTCCAAACTTGGTTTCAGAAGGGTAGTGTAGTGATAGGAAAAATTTCCCGAGGGGTCCATGAGGGGACAAATTTAAAACTTAGTTTCAGTAGGCTGGGGTAGGGATAGGGGGAAATATATATCCCGAGGGGGTCCATGAGGGGACAAATTGAAAACTTAGTTCCGGTAGGCTGGGGTAGGGATAGGGGGAAATATATATCCCGAGGGGGTCCATGAGGGGACAAATTCCAAACTTGGTTTCAGTAGGGTGGTTTAGTGATAGGGAAAATATCCCGAGGGTCCACACATAAGTAAACAAATTCAAAACTTAGTCCCAGTAGGATAGGGTGGGGATTGCAAAAATATGTATCCCGAGGGGGTCTGAAGGGATAAGTGCTGATAAACCCGAAGGGGGTCAATGAGGGTGACAAATTCAAATCTTAGTCCCAGTAGAGTACTAGGGTGGGGATTGCAAAATATATATCCCGAGGGGGTCTGAAGGGATAGGTGCTGTAGGTTCTAGAACTAGATTTAGAAGGATCAAGAAGAAATAATGAGAAAGTTCGAGGAAGAAAAACACTAAAATCCTTAAGGCTACTTGAAGGACATGGAAACGTTGAGGGAAGGAAAAATCTTTCAATCGTTTCAATTCAAAAATTTTTAATTTATTCTTTCGAATTTAACTCGAATTTTCGTTGCTTATTACAGGCGAGGTTTACTGCAAAACCTGTCATTGTGTGAACTTCGGCACCAAAGGCTATGGATACGGACTTGGAGCAGGCGCACTGACAAGAACACAATAGAACCCACCCTACCCAACCTTAGGACAACATCGACAACACCTCCCCACCACCTCCCCCACCCCCAAGAACTGGCGAACAAACTGTCACTTGAACCAGCATAATCTTTGATATTTTCTTTATATAGCATTAAATTTATGGATAGATTGATTAGTAATAAAAATGTAAATGTAAAATGATATGATTATAAATATGGTTGTAAAATCGGATTATTCATGGCAATCTTCCCTACCCTACCAACCTGAAATATGACTTCAACACGAGCTGTATACATGGATTTCTTCGAATTATATATCAAGACATGTTTAGCATTAATTAAAATAAGACTTTTTGCCGAGTTCATTCTTTTTGATGAAATGTCTTCAAAATTTTATTTAGGTGTAATATCTTGGTTGCAAAGGGAAATGCTTGACATTTTTCCTTGTGTTTTTTAATATTGGAAATCTTTGAAATCTTTTTCCAGTTTTATGTATTTTTTGAGTAGTAGAGTTATTTCTTCTGGCGAATCTTGTGTATAACGATTAGTTCAAGCTTTTATTAAAGAAAGGAATAGTGCTCAAGGAAATCAAAGGATTGATGTCTGATGTGAGTAAAAGTTGCAACCTGCTTGTCCAATCGACTAATATGAACAAACGATTCCATTATTTATAACTGAAGATTTTTAAAGCCTTTGTGACAGTAAATAGGAGATTGAGTCAAAAAAAAAACAAAACAAAACAATGCGCCTTTGCATGTATGGACTTCAGAATTTATAATCAACAAGACCCCTTGCAGTACGTAGGCATAACAATGGCTTTCCAATTGCGATAGACCATTTGCATGTGATGTCAAATTTAAGCAGCTCAATTTGGAGGACAAAACAAAAGAATTTCAATCTTCTGTAAATTGGGATCCTATCGTTATATCCTCCAAATCGAGCTGCATGCTTTGACGTCACATGCAAGGGGTCTATATTAATTCTTTGGGGGATGGGGGGGGGAGGAGGGATGACGTTGATGGGGGAATTGGCGTCGAGGTTAAAATTTCATAGTCTACTGAATCATCTTATGAGCCATTTGTGAGACATTTTTATATCCTTTCCGGAAGTAGTTTGACGAGGTTTGTTGATAACATTACAAGTGCCAGTGTGAAAGTCTTACATAACAGTCGACCAATGTCGCTAACACTACATGACGTCTATCGCTATCATAGCCGCCATCTTGGTTTCTCTTGTTAGATCGGCCAACATGGCGGCTGTTTCATTGTTATTCATATCTCAAGGGATTTTTAGCCATTTAGTTGCAAGGCAAAAATGCTTGCAATAGCTGTTATTACAGTTGAGCCTGCTATGAGATAGTCTCCCTCGCATCCGTTTTTATATTCTTTCGTTTTAAGAATCATACAAGTGAGGCTATCGGGTCGATACAATGCTTTTTGCCTCATTTGCATCTCATTTGCATGCATTCATAATATTCGTTATTGCTCATCTTGAAACTGAAAGACTGAGGCTAGAGTCAAGATCTGTTTATAAATAACACGGTAGTATTACGAGCCAACTGATCTTCTAATCGCCCGATGAGTTAAGAATTTTATGCATGGGCTTCCTGTGTGATTGTATTGCGTTACACTAGCTACAATACCCAAATTGCTAGTAAAGATACGAAACAAGATTATGAAAAGTCATGAAAAAAATCAAAGGCTTGTGAATACCAAAATCTAATTCTCCAGCACTTTAGATATTTAATACAAAACACAAAGATGTTCCAATTTTTTAAGAGGGTGTTGTTGAAAATTATATTTGAGAGACATATGGTAAAGGTGAGGTCTGGTCTTCAAAACAAGCAAAGCTTGCATCGGTCAATTGCTCTTTCGTGACTGTAATTCCATACGGGTTTACAAAGTTGACCAATCACGAAAAAACTCCTTAATTAAATTTATCAAGTGTCTCTTCTTACGGTATCTCTTTTCCGGGAGATGCATTATTTGTCCATCTCCAATAAAATGTCCATATTTAAAGCTTTCGGTTTTGTTATTGTTGAGGGAGTATGGAGTTAACCACCCTGGATGAAGCCCTGCCTCCACCTTTGAGTGGATTTATATTCATGTGTGGGTTTTAAGCGTTTCACTTTCTTCTGCTTTGGAACACTAGAAGCTCCTACCTTCTTCAACTCCTTCAAGTCCTTCGCCAAAGGTAAAACCCATTTTAAAACATGTTTCTAGCTCTTTTATCGCAAGCTCGCTCAAGCACAATGCTTTCCAAACAATAATTCTTTTTGTTCTGTTTGACAGATAATTGTCAAATTTAATCTTTAATTCTTATAACGTAATTTCGACCATAAAATCGACCGTTTGTTCAATAAAATTCCTATGAATTACTCTTTTTACCACTTATTGAAGCCAGAAAAGTTATTGAATTTAGCTTTTAGAATATCAAACACAACAGCTGCTCCTGATGTTGCTCGGCTTCTGTCGAGCAGGACAGCGCCCTATCGTACCCGCGGTCGTATAACTTTCTGAAACTTCTTCAACAAGAAAATATTAACTTCAAAAGCCTATTTGCTGCTAAAATAGCTTGACAATAATTCCTTTGTTGAACAATTTGAGTTTATTTTTACCCTCCTGCAAGCGAAGTTGTAAGTTTATTGACTTAATGAGGTTGAATAATGATTTAAGGCTGGATTTAAACGATGTACGTCAGTCAAATTCCCAGCAAGCATTAAATACTGATCATCAGGTCAAGTCGGGGGAAATATCTGAACTATTAAATAAAAAAAGCTGGTTATTGGAAATGCAATTATTTCAAACTCTAGGCTTATATTTCTGTCTCTATTTGCTTAATTCTGCGAATTGTTCAAGTAAAAGCTAAGCTTCTTTTCCCAATTATGTTGCTATAAAATGTCACAACTTGAGCTGAGCTCGCCTTATTTTCTTTTTCTAGTGTTTGACTCTTAGTTTTTGTCGTATTAGTTAAATTTAGAATTGAAAAATTCAGTCAAAATGAAGGAAATCTTTGCATGACAACGATAAAGTAAACTTGAGAATGTCATTCAGTACAAGTAGTTGTTTGTCAAACTTGGGATTCTATGGTTTTTTCACGAACAAAAACATTCCTTTATCTTTGATATAAATGTCCCTGAATGTTTGATAGCTTTTTAGAGACATTTTAGGTTAAATAATAGTGGCTTGAGTGTAAAGTTTTGTTGAGTTTGAGGAGCATTTGTGGAATAGTACTTATACTACGGAAAGCAGATCAGGGTGTTGTCAAGCTAAATACTTTCAAATGCTATCATCTCTGTTTCCAAATTCAACAGCTATTCTTCTCCTTAACTCTATTTTCTCCTCCCCATATTATTCCTACTTGATGTGAAGTCGTATAGCGATATAATTTTCTAGGTTTCGTTGAACAAATAATCATATATTTTCAGGTTTGTTCGTAGGAAGTCTTTCCTTATCAATTGAATTCTTCGCAAAAGATCTGCCCTTTTGACCCGCGAAAAGCATCAATGAAAAATGTTACTTAGACTGTTCTTTAAAATTACGACTTCTTCTTGCTGTTTTTAAGTCTATAGCAAAAAACTATAGTCTTAAGGTTCAATACTGTGATAGTCAAGGAATAAGTTCACTAGAAAAGGAGTAGAATGGCCGACAGATTTCCATCGGCTTCATGAAAGCTTCCTCAGACATAGTGTCGCTCAGATGTCAGGATACAATTACATCAAAGAATGTACAGTACTATTAAGTAGAATGTTCCAGCACAAAGAAAAATATTTTGGTTTAAAATTAGCACAAAATGGGCTTCGATTCAATTACATAATTTGGGTTCTTTATAAATCAAAACACTCGAGAAAATTCGTCCGCGTTTTTTTGGAATTCTGTATTCAGTTCGCAATTCAACTATCTGAAAATGTTTTCTTTAACAATAATCTCTAATTTTTAGCCATTATAATTCTAATTTATTAAATTAAATGAAGAATAAAGCCAAATTTGGTAAAAGAACTGTTGAAATAATGGCTATTCCATGTTAAAGTTATTTTTAGTGCGATTAAAGAATTTGAAGAGCGCAATGCATTTTGGGCATAATGCAGTCGCCATCTTGTTCTTTTCCATCTTTCTTTTGTTAACTTTTGAAAAGCAAATTGTTGTGTACGCTTTTCTATTTGAAATATATACATTTTTGTTTCCTTTGGGAAGATAGGTTAAGTGGGTTTCAAAAGATAAAACATGGAGGCCATGTTTGTTGATGTAACAAAACTGAGAAAATATACAAACAATTTTGCGTAAATATTCAAACAACATGGCGGCCATCTCCCTTACCTCCCTTATTTGCCTTTTTATCGTCTTTCTTACAGTTCCTTGTGTTTTGTTTGTTTGTTTGTTTGCTTCTTTCAATCTTATCCTTGGAGTGCAACCACGTGACCGAAAAATCTTAATATACAGCCGTCATCTTGGTTGTCGCAAGAGAAGGCGTATTGTGAGGAATGCTTTGTATGAGGGTGCCAATGGGGTTATAACAAATTGTCAGTTAACTATAATTTTTTGGCCAAATGTCAGTCAAAGTTGGCAATAAATATCATGATCAGTTAACTACAACTTTTTTGGCCAATTGTCAAGTTACCATTGGCCTCCCCTCGTATAGCCAACCAACATGGCGGCTATGACGTAAAATACGCTCAAGAATGTATATATATTTTTCTTAACAGTCAAAAATGTCCGACGACGAGCAGCAATACGAGCAAGAAGATCAGGAGCCTGAACCCGCTCCTTCCGGTGGCGGATCCCACATCCCCGATGCTTACTCTGAGTCAAAACCTAAACTTCAGGGTGGTGACCGCTGCCCGAGATGCGGCGAAAGAGCGTACCATGCTGAGTCTATTTCCATGGAAGGATATAAGTTCCATAAAAGGTGTTTCTCGTGTAAGGATTGCAAAAAGAAGCTTGACAGTACGAATGCTAACTCTCATGAAGGTAAGATTTTTTGGGGGGGAGGGGAGGGGAATATTTGATAGGGGTGGTGTAAGGCAAAATTGTCACTGTGAGGAAAAAACAATTTATCACACTTAAACTATTTAAATTTATATGTATATTTTACAACCATCACTCTCCGTAAGGGGCTCTTCCGTGAGGTTCCCCGGCTCTGCACGTAATACCACTACATTCACTATTGAAAGCACCCAATCTAACACACCTCACTTGAACTCACTCGTGGCAAGGGAGAGAACAACACATCAAACAAACTCAACTCACATGTTGATTTTTATGGAGGGAGGAAAACCAGAGAACCTGGAGAAAAACCCTCGTGGCAAGAGAGAGAACAACACATCAAACAAACTCAACTCACATATGATCCAGTCTGAGCCAGGGCTCGAACCCGGACCACATCGATAAGAGGGCTGTCAAAAAAGAAAAAGAAAAAATTGATCAAGTTTTCTGATATTTCTTTCCAGGAGAGGTATATTGCAAATCTTGCCACTGCGTTCGCTTTGGTCCCAAAGGATATGGCTATGGGCTGGGAGCTGGTGCACTAACAAGGACCCAATAGGACCTACTAGGACCTACTAGGATCTCAATGGACCTATTTGTCTATAAAGCTGAAGATGTCATTAGTAGACTATTAGACTTAATTAATCATGAAATTCAATGATTGTAATTTTTCGAGCTGCTGAATTATTCTAGATTGTTAAATTTTTTTCTTTCCCCAAAAAATTAATATTTTAAATCTTCTGTTTTTACTTTTTTTATCTTATTTTTTTGATTGCTAGACAATGTCCCGCTATTTTTTAGGAATGGTAATTTTATAAACTTATTGTTATTATTATTAATACTAATTATAACTTTATCAAGTTTTGTGAAATATTTTGATTATTGATTACCTTGTATTTTACGACCCTTTTTTTATTTTTTATTAAATTCTATAAATTTAAAATCTCGTGTCTTCTCGCTCGTCGTCTGTTATTGTTTTTTAATGATTGGTGAACAAATCCAGTATCAATACAATCCAATCTGTTTCACTGTCATTCACACATACTACCACTACAATAAATATAAATATTTGCTGCGAAGCGAGTGAAGCAGCATTCACCATTTTCCATATATTGGTTCACTGATCAAACACAAAGCGCTCAAGGGAGGCGCCAAGGTATTTTCAAAGGATTATTCAAATTTGAACCTTGCAACCTCGACTGAATGCTTTGTGTTTGACTAGTGAACCGATGTATGGAAAATGGTGAATCCTATTCGCAACATGTAACAACGGAGTTCCTGTGTTCCATCCGTCCGAGAAAAGACTGCGCACGATTATAATGCGGAGTAATCAAATGTGATTTTGCAAAGACGCGTTCTCCTCGTCACCGTCCTCTCCTTGAGAAGACACCAAGTAATATCTCCCGACTTTACCAGATTTTATCTGTGGTAAGTGCCATTTGAAACAGCCTTTAAATTTTAAAACCGAATGTATTTATTAGTGGAAGTATTCATCAAGGTGATGGTCGATTTTCTGAGTTATCTCAGGGTAGATAATATGCTTTATGAGTCTTTCAGCTTCGTTGTTTGCTGCATAATACGTGCGCAATACCGCAATGGACACCCAAAATAGTAGATCGTGTTTTAATCAAAGAAGATGCTATGAACCTTACATTGCATTGCACATTACTTTACCGCGGCGGATTGGGAAGTTCGTTCGGAAGTTCCCTTCCCTGCTAGCAGAGCCTATTTTCCTTTTGTTTTGGTTGAGAGAGAAAAATAGACTCTGGCGCCACGGTGTGTTACATTTGCTCATGCGCACTGCATGTAGTCGGTTAAAAACCGGTTTTAAAACTGGTTTTGTTCGTCCACGATGGTGGACGGCGGTGTATCAAAGGAAACGCTCTACATCGGCAGAGTCTCCTTCTCCTCCCCGCCTGAAAGAAGGTAGAGAAAGAGAAGAGAGACTCTGCTAGCAGGGAAGAAGTTCCCAAGTTGGCAACGAACTTCGGAACTTAAAGTGAACAAAGTTCAGTGAACCGTGAACTGTTTACATCTACATTTCAAAATTTTGCTGAAATTAAAAAACCTCAAATGTTCCAAACCTCATATCAAAACAGGTCAATAAGATAAATGCCTTGTATTGTGATAAAATCCAACCTGGAAATTAAGTTTGAAAAGCATTTCCTACGAGTTTCTGAATTCAAGATGTTATGAATTTCAAAGAGCAGGCTGGAATTAATTTCATTTTCAAGTTCCGAAGTTCGTTGCCAACTTGGGATGACTTCCGAGCGAACTTCCCAACACGCCGCGGTAAAGTAATGTGAAATGCTCTGTAAGGCGTTCCAAGAAGAAAGTATTCCAGATACGTACAGAGACTACCTTGTCGATTACGTGTTTGCCAGATCAAGTTTGGTGGTCTTTGAGTAACATTGCCCAGCGAGGCAAACAAACTCTCGATCAACGAGTAAAACAATTTCACACCATTAAGATGGCTATGGCCCCGTCCACACGTATCCGAAAATTTTTTTATCCGCAATTTTTTTATTATTTTTTTAAATTTTTTTTGCGGATACGAAAATGTTCGCGTCCACACGCAGCGTATTCGAATCGTTTTCGAATCGTTTTCACTGTCCACACGTATCCGGAAATTTCATGATCCGCCCTGATGCACGCTAGTGCCTAGTCTCTTTGAAGGATAGTTTTTCTTATTGAGCATGCGCAAAATCGTGTTTACGTCATCGTATTCGAAAATTTGCGGATACGACCGTCCACACGTATCCGTATTCGGAGCGTATTCGAAAATTTCCACTCTGGAGACCGTTTTCGAAAATTTCCGGATACGGATACAAAAACTTCCGGACACGTGTGGACGCAACCCGTATCCGCAAAAAAAAAATTGCGGATACATGATAGGCCGTTATTGCATGAAGTCGTCATTTTACTACCACTAGCAAAATGCTTGGAGAATTTTCTTTCTAATTGTACAGTTTCTCATTAATCCCATATAGGTAACTGTCCAATTATTTTCTTAATTGGACAGGTCTTGTTGATATGGGATTAATTAGGCAGCTATATATAATTAATAGGTAATGGGGTTTCATGCTCCTCAATCAAGAAATAATTAGACTCGAAAAATTCCTCTGACTGCCAAATTGGACTCGGCCTACGGCCTCATCCAATTTTGTCAGTCCTCGGAATTTTCCTCATCCAATTATTTCTTAATTGGACAACATGGAGTCTTATTACATATAATAATTAAAATTTATATTTCCTCATGAGAATTAATAGTGAGACAATTGGTGCTAATTAACTGAACAAAAGAAAATGTTTAAAAAGGATTCTGGTATTATACGAGTAGTAAACGACGCCATAATGTACACTATTGCGAATACAATTTTTAAAACGAAATAAAGAAGGAAGATGAATGGAATGAAGTAAAGAAGGATTGAAAAAAAGAAAGATAGAAAACGAGCTTCTTTCTATTTTGATAGCACAGGTAACCCAGTAATAATTGGAAATGTTCTTTATTCGACAGCATATTTCTCGAAACTCATTGAATTTTATGTTAACATTAAAATACCTTCAAATAGTCCAAGGGGATTCCTAACTTAGCCTGCATTGAGTCGTTCCGTGGCTCATCGGAAAAGAAAGATGTCACTAACATGATTTCTTGGCGAGCAATTGCAAGGTTCAGAGATTTTTCTCTCCAACAGTGTGACAGCACGCGATATTTTGATATCAAACTCTTGAGATAACGAAATAATGAATAATGGATGAGAATAATATAGTATCATAATAAAATTTAAGCAAAAACAACGAATTTACTAGCATATTGTACGCGTTTCCCCCGTTATTTCATTGTGAATCCAACATTCCATGAATTCCAACGTACCTATATTCCGACAATCCATTCGAGTGCTGCTACGAGCTATCACGCAGGAATGACAAACATTATCGATCTGTTTCCAACAAAACGAACAGTTAGTCCAGCTACCTTTGCGGGCGTCTTAAGTATAGATAAATTCGAGCTCTCTATGTAACGCCTTATTCATTTAGTCTGCTCGCCTGTCCAAGTCCTTTCGCACAACTCGTTAAAGTTTCCGTAAGGTAAGATATACAATGCGATGGTCGCATTCACAACTCAGTGTAACGTTTTAATCCCAAGGCAGTTATAGTTTACATCTTTGTTTTTTACACTTGTCTGACGTCGCGGATTAGGTTCGTAACAAGGCGCAGAGATGTTTACCAAAATGAAGTAAAGTCTTACTAATGCATTCCAATTTTTATATTTAAACGGTGCTTAGATAGGCTTTGAAAACGGATACGAATAGAGAGACGAAAAAGATTTAAAAACGCTACGTGTGCAGTCGATTTTTTTGAAAAACGTTCGTATTGAAAAAATCCGGATATACGTGTGGAAGGAGTGTGAAGCGAAGTTTGTGCTGTCGACTAAATCAATTTTTGCATTTTTTAGCTAAATTTAAACGCTAACAAGGATAAAACTATTTATTTACGAATTGTATCTATGTATGGATACAATATGTGAAGGTTGTATGATTTAAAAAGGATAAATCGCTCGAAAATAGTAACAGATATTTTAGATTCAAGTTCAACGTTGAACAACGTTGTTTATCTTTGGCTAGGATAAAAATAGGTGTGTCGCTTGTGTCGTATCAGTTTCTCACATGATAATCATTCTTCTGTGTCTTCTGTGCTTAAAAACACCGAATAAATCGCTCTAAAAAGGGCTTCTTTATATGAATATCGTTTAAATAATAATCAAATAATCATTTAGACATATTTTTTTTCTAAATATCTACTTATCAAAAATTGTTTTTTACGATTTTCAATTCAACTGACGTGCCATTGTTTAAATTTAAGTAATCCAATCAATTTGATCTCTTTGAGCTCTCTGACAATGGAAATCAGAAACCTTGAACTCAACAGTGAACAGTTATAAATGGGCATCCAGACATTAAATTCATTCGAAATATCCACACTGACTCCAGGCGTCCTTATTTATTTATATTTTTTCATAGCTCTTTCTTCTTTCCTTCCTTTCTTCCTTCCTTCCTTCCTTCCTTCCTTTCTTTCTTTCTCTCTTTCTTTCTTTCTTTCTTTCTTTCTTTCTTTCTTTCTTTCTTTCTTTCTTTCTTTCTTTCTTTCTTTCTTTCTTTCTTTCTTTCTTAACTCACTGAAAAATAGGTTACTTTAAAATTTCTTAAATAACTCATTCTTTTTTTTTTAAGGTTTTTGCAACAAAATGTCTGACCGCCCAAAAGACGTTTGTCCACGATGTGGAGACAAGGCATACCACGCTGAGTCAATCGTAATGGAAGGACAGAACTGGCACAAGAGATGCTTTGCTTGTCCAGACTGTAGGAAGAAATTGGATAGCACAACATGCGCTTCACACGCTGGTTAGTATTTAGCTGGTTAGTGGCTGACCGGCCGATTGACCGGTAGTCTCCCCCACAGCCGCTTTCAGTGTCGTCACGCAACGCGTTGCGTGACGACACTCAAAGCGGCTGTAGGGGAGACTAATTGACCGGCTGACCGAATTTATGGAACTTCACGGCCACGATACCAGAACAGGAGCTTTATAATGAGAATTATCATACATTCCTATGAATTTTTTTTTTCGATAAGAATTCATAAAATCGATTATTCTCCTTTTGAACATAAAACTGTCTTCTCAATTTTACTGAATTTACGTTTTCTCAGTTTTTTGTCCCGCGGTCAAGTTGGATGCGCACGCAACCTTGAGAAAACGGTCTATCGAAAACTTGTGATTCAGCTGATGAACATTCCATACCAGACCGGAAATGACGTCAGACTCTAACCTGTACCTAGTCCTCCGCTCATGATAGTTTTCTCTTGTGTAATTTCAGGGGAAGTCTATTGTAGATCCTGCCACGGAAAGCGATTTGGACCCAAAGGATACGGATTCGGAGGTGGAGCCGGCGCCTTGACCAGAACCGAGTAGGACTGGACGTCAAGTACCACAGGAATCCCAGTAGAAATCTGTTTGTCAGGCGTTTCTTGTTTGTCTGGCTTGTCTTCGTGATTTGTTGTTGTTTTTTTCGTATCTCTTGACAATGAATATTTGATGTCATTTTTTCTAATAAAATTCAATTTTAAATCAGAAAAGCCTTGTTTGATTTTGTTTCTTCAATTTTTCCTAATTTCGAGGCATAGTACTAATCTACTAATTACTCACTCAAGATTGTAAGCAGCAAGGCTGCTAGTAGCGCCTTGATATTCAGTCCGTAAAGTCCTTCACTGGCCATAAATGTAAAGCAAGCGCTCTGAAACGATGTAGAAATTAGTCTCGTTCTCAGCTGCTATCAGTGTCGTCACGCAACGCTTTCTCCCCTGAGCGTTACCCAGGTACCCAGGGGAGAAAGCGGTGCGCTGCGTGACGCACTGATAGCAGGTGTGAGGGATACTATGTATAAATAACTTCCCATTATTTTCCTTTGCGAATGTAAAATTGTCTCAGGATCCTCAGAATGCATGATCAAGGGCTTTAATTTTCACAGTTTTCTTTGTTTGGTCGCGGTTTTGTCCCCCTCTCACCAACATGATGATGATGACGATGATAATGGTGGTGGTGGTGGTGATGATTGATTTTTCTTCTTCTTTTTCTTCTTCTTCTTACTATTATTATTATTATTATTATTATTATTATTATCATTATTATTATTATTATTACTACATCTATCATATATACATATATTGCAGATATATTTAGATATTGTATATATAGATTTTGATCACATTCTTTGGCTAGGATCCTACGATAATGCACTATTAAAGTTACTGATCATTGATAATTTAAAAAAAAAAATTATTAAAAAAATTAAAAACTAGATCTATCATTATTATTATTAATATTATTATTATTATTGACTCTGGAAGCCCCATAATGCATTGCGATTCAAGATGGCCGCCGTATCGTCGAAGTAGTAAATTTAATCAAAATAAAATGATTTCAAAAGACGCAATAAAATTTAAAATCCAATAATAACAGTTTTTTTAGTAGCAGTTTTTTTTCTTCTTTTGCTTATTACTATTTATCACATATTGCATTATCGTAAATAGAGATTGGAATTATGCATAAATAACGTTTTTCATATTTTTCGACCAAA
This sequence comes from Actinia tenebrosa, assembly GCF_029948245.1. Lineage (NCBI taxonomy): Eukaryota > Metazoa > Cnidaria > Anthozoa > Actiniaria > Actiniidae > Actinia > Actinia tenebrosa. The sequence goes on along the minus strand of NW_028292570.1, from coordinate 11,298,937 downwards.
AAAAAACAAAAAAAAAAAAACACCAGTTTCTAAGCATTTCCACTACAAAACATGTAAATGGTGGACTGTTTCCCGCCTTTTTATAGAGCACGTGCATTCTGTTAAGAACTGAAATTTTACCTCAAATGCTAATATCACCTCAGGCAAAATTCACTCAAAGTTTTAGGTGTAATATACCCTTCTAAACTTTCCCAAACTGATTATAAGAAATCACTCAACGTTTCCAGAACATTACAGCGAAAATATCTGTAAACGACGCTTGGAATTTCAAACATCAATGTGTCTTGAAAAGGTTTTCATTTTTTTCAAATGGAAAAAGTTTAAAATGGCGTTTCATTCGTCATTATTTACGGTTTATACACGCGTAAATCGTTAAAGAAAAGTTAATCAAACTATCTTCTATAGCATGTGGGATCCTTTCTCCTCCTCCAAAGGTTAATTGTAATTCCTTAAGTAGCGAAGAGTAATTATATAGCAGTGAAGTGATATCTTATCGTAGCCAAAGGCGCCCACAGGTTTGAATCTGTCTTCAGTCTCAAAATTCTTGTTTTAATGTGAAACCAAAAAAGGCAAATAGTCACAGCAGGAAGCCTTGAAAAGTTATAAACAAAGTTCTAGAATGTCTAAAAGATATATTTACACTATGGTTAACATCTGTAGGCCATTTACGAGACGGAATAATAAAAAAGCCGCGAGAACGGACTGCCGGTGAGACGACAACGACTGGGACAAAGCATCGAAAGAACAACAAGAATTTTTCGCAAGTTTTCCGAGATTGTTTAGCTCTTAAAGAGATACTTTTTCTTCTTGAAACGCTTTGAAGGAACAAATAAATGTAAGTAGAAATCTTGTGCAATATTGTTAGTTTGTTATTGTTTGTTCAGGTGCTTATTTGGCTAATGTTTGGGCTGATCTAAGTCAGTGTATGGCTAACTCACAGATTGAACCCTGAATCAACCTCTGGGCTGATCTAAGTCAGGGTATGGCTAACTCACAGATTGAACCCTGAAACAACCTCTGGGCTGATCTAAGTCAGGGCATGGCTAACTCACAGATTAAACCCTGAAACAACCTCTGGGCTGATCTAAGTCGGGCATGGCTAACTCACAGATTAAACCCTGAAACAACCTCTGGGCTGATCTAAGTCAGGGCAAGGCTAACTCACAGATAGAACCCTGAAACAACCTCTGGGCTGATCTAAGTCAGGGCATGGCTAACTCACAGATAGAACCCTGAAACAACCTCTGGGCTGATCTAAGTCAGGGCACGGCTAACTCACAGATAGAACCCTGAAACAACCTCTGGGCTGATCTAAGTCGGGGCATAGCTAACTCACAGATTGAACTCTGAAACAACCTCTGGGCTGATCTAAGTCAGGGCATGGCTAACTCACAGATTGAACCCTGTAACAACCTCTGGACTGATCTAAGTCGGGCATGGCTAACTCACAGATTGAACTCTGAAACAACCTCTGGGCTGATCTAAGTCGGGGCATGGCTAACTCACAGATTGAAGTCTGAAACAACCTCTGGGCTGATCTAAGTCGGGGCATGGCTAACTCACAGATTGAAGTCTGAAACAACCTCTGGGCTGATCTAAGTCAGGGCATGGCTAACTCACAGATTGAACCCTGTAACAACCTCTGGGCTGATCTAAGTCAGGGCATGGCTAACTCACAGCCATATCATCGATATGACTCATTTACCCAGGATTAGCCTCGTATCAGTGTCTAAACATTTAAAAATGTTTACAATAATAGTTTTTAAAATTCTTTCATATTAAAACTTTTGATTCCTTAGAGAATACAGGAACAATAGTCATAATTAGAGAACGAAAGCAGTGTGAAAAGGATTATGGTCTAGAGATGGGGGTAAAACGTCATCTCGCTTCAGGCTTATTATCTCTTCTTTCCATCAGATGGAAAATAATTCCCACACAAAGGCTGAACATCCCAAGTGTGGCCGATGCAATACAAATGTCTACCAAGCTGAGTCCATCAGTATGGCTGGCAAAGAGTGGCACAGACGGTGCTTCTCGTGTGCTGATGCAAAATGCCGTAAGAAACTCGAGAGTACGACTTGCTGTGACGCCCAGGGTATGAATATTAATTTATTAAGAGAGAATTCTTTTCGTATTCAAGCAGTGAGCGCCAAAAACTATTTTCTTGAAGAACGGCTGTTGTACAAGGCTAAAATCTTGTTATTCAGAAAGTTTAACTTGTTTGGAAGTGGAGATGAGCGATGAAAGTGGAATCAAAGTGTTAACCCAAAGCAAAAATTTTATTCGAAAATGAGGTCTAGGCCTTCATTTGCTTATTTCCCATATATTTTCTATAAAAAAGCCTGACAAAGCAACATTCTAACACAAATGCAACAAAACATCTTTGTACAATTGAAAATACTGCTTCAAACAGGTATTTTATCATAATACATTAGTTTCTAACTGTTTAAAAAAGGTTTTGAGTGTTAACCCAAAACGAAAATTGGGATCAAAACTCATGCGAAAGTCTAGTTTTTGGCGCTTTTTGCCATTATTGCTCATTATTGAAAAACATTACCTCTTAATTTTTTTAACACCTTGGACAATTGTTCACGTCTCTATCATTGCAAGCTCACCGTTCGTGTCGCTTCGATGCAAAGGCAAGGCCACCTTTCAAGATGACGCCGGGAACTGTGAAGGGGACTATTGTGTTGTTTATAAATATTATTATTATTATTAATAATATTATTATTATTATCTTTTATATATTTTATTTCTTCATTATGATTCAGACGAGATCTGGTGCAAATCATGCTACGCCAAGCGATTTGGTCCCAAAGGGTACGGATACGGACTAGGTGCTGGAGCACTAAGATTAACCAAGGGACATTCAGGGGAAATCAACCAAGCACCCAAGATATTTCTCCCCACGGAAAAAGGAGACTTTAAGGAAGGAAGCTGCCACAAGTGTGGTCACCCTGTGTTTGAGGCAGAAAAGATGAATTGCAGTAGTCAGGTGAGGTTACAATACTCTAGTTAAGGCCTAGGGCAAACGTCAAACTTTCCATGCACCGAACTTAATTACATCAAAGAATGCCGCCTCATTATCACCTGATATCCATTGTTTTTAATGAGTTCGGTGCATGGAAAGTTCCACGTTTGCCCAGTTCTCTGTTGCTCAGTATATAAATTTTGATATTCAGACACTGATACGAGGCTAAGCCTGGGAAAACGAGTCTGTAATTAAGGAACACAGCGGTAATTCGAATAATTCCATTTTCGTAACCAGACCCTTCTCACCAAAAAATCGATTTTTTGATTTTTCGTTAGAAAGCTGAGAAGGCTTTGGGTACGAGAATGGACTAATTCGAAAATGATATTAGACCCCTCACATTACGGATAAAACGCGTAGATTTGGTAAAAACATGACGTTTCGGCTATAACTAGTGATGCTTTTATCAGAATAGGCCATTTCACGGATCCCGTTGCTCAACCTCAGCCTCGTCAGCGTGTAATATATTCTTTAGAAATTGCCTACAACCTGTGAAATTTTTAAGTGTTTCAATTGTTCGTTGATGTGTAAATTCCTTTCATTACTGCAGACTGTAGTCAAATTCTAAAGAATAATTACACGCTGACGAGGCTGAGGTTGAGTAACGGAATCCGCGAAATGGCCTATTCGAAAATGGTCTATCGTCCAGGCTACTCTGTCATCTCTCCCAAATCCAAAATAGCAGACACTCCAAAGCTGACATCGTCTGAGATTCGAATCACAAGCGTGACGTCATGCCGAGAATCGAAGAGAGTAGCCTGGGGACGAGGCTAGTAGTATCGTATGGCCTTGGGACACTTGTGCTTATATTGATATTATGTACGTGGGATAACTGTGCTTTTTTCTCTCTCCAGGTTTATCACAAGCAGTGTTTTTCGTGTTTTGAGTGTGGCATTCAGCTCGAATCAACGACGGTCAATGACCATGAGTATGGGATTTATTGTGGAGGTAAGGCGATGGAAGGGATTGCACTTAAGCCGCGTAACCGCCACCCGCTTAGCTCAGTTGGTAAGAGCGTTGGTCTGTTGTGCAGAAGGTCGTGGTTCAAGCCTCGGTCGGACCAACACTCAGGGTCTTGAAATAACCGAGGAGAAGGTGCTGCCTTTGTAATTACATCTGCAAATGGTTAGACCTTCAAGTCTTCTCGGACAAGGACTTTACATCGTAGGCCCCGTCTGTCTTCACTATATAACCCTGTATAAGGCGGACGTAAAACATCCACTGAAGACGCTGGTGACGACCATCTTCAGTGCCCGTGCTAACTGGTTGCCTTATCAATTGGGTCGCAAGGCCTGTTAGGCATCAAGCCGTCCACGCAGCAGTGGTAAACGCCTTAGATTAGATTAGATTAGAATTGTATTATTTAGAGTACACTCCCTCCAATAAAAATGTACCTTCTAGGATGACAGTTGCTCATGGCAACAGACTTGCTGGGTATATGAAGTCTGTTCTAAGGGCGCTTTCCATTACTGCTGAATTTTCATAAACATGCGAACTCTGTGTCTGCTAGCTACACGCTGAAATTTGGTTTTTCGCTGCCGTCAATCAAACCTAATCGGGCAGTACCTTTAATATTTTTTACTAGTTTACTGATTTATCTTTTATATCAACAGCGTGCTACGCCAAGAAATTTGGCGCCAAAGGTTATGGATATGGTCTGGGAGCTGGAGCTTTAAAATTCACTGGAAAATAGAGATTCTGTTGCTTCTTAAAAATGGATAAATTGTGCAGTTGTGCAGTTTTAAAGGTCAACTAAATAAACGATCAAAAAAGAAAACTGAAGACTTACGAATCAATAAACAAAACTTCATAATCAATTGATACGTTTGCCACTATTCCTCATTAGTATTTTTCTCTTTCTCTTCTTCTTCTTAACTATTTACACCTACTTGCATGAACGTTGTGATAAGAAAATAGAACATTAGTAATTTTGTGAGAAAGGAATACATTAAAAGACAAAAGAAAAAGTTCAGCTTCAGTGATCTTCTTTTGTTTTTTAATATAATTCCTATCCCACTAAATCACTAATGTTCTATTTTCGTATGACAACGTTCTTGCAAGTAGGTGTATTTTTCATATCTGGAATCAAAACTGTATTTTTGAAAACTTTAAACTTACTTTCATAATTGCTCCTGCCTCGAATAGTTCTTATAGCTTGTTGCGGGTAGCAATTATATCGTAAACTTTATCATTCAAGAAAATATAAAAAGTGTTGTTGTTGCTGTAAAACGACGTGAAAAAATTGAGTGTTTTTCAATCTTTATTTTCAAACTGCGATACGGTTTACTTCATCTATTTTACTGTTAAACGTCTTTAAAATGTCCTACTGGCAGAAAACAAATTTCGCTACATCTTCTAGAGTTGCCAGGACGTTTCTTACTACACGCTAAGAGGAAAATGTTTAGAGGTGTTCTCGACAATTATTTTAGGGGCTTTGCGTCATCATGAGATGGCAGCCGTCACAGGAGGCGGTAACAAACAATAGTCCCTTTCACAACAGTTCCCGGCGCCATCTTGAAAGGTAGTCGTGCCTTTGCATCGAAGCTAGACGAACGGTGAGCTTGCAATGATAGAGACCTTTTTTAACACCTTAGACAATTATTCACATGTCTCTATCATTGCAAGCTCACCGTTCGTCTAGCTTCGATGCAAAGGCACGACTACCTTTCAAGATGTCAACGGGATTTTCTGATTGTGATTTACTGGACTATTAAATCTGGTCTAATCTGGCTTATACGAGGAAGCATTCAGTTTCCCAAAAGAGGAAGGCTTTGTTGTTGCGCCTCCTGTCATGGCTGCCATTACTTGATGTGACAAAGCCTCATTTTGACAATTTACAGTACCATACATGAAAAAATTCTTCAAACATGCTTCAGTGGTGCTGTTTGCTCCATTTTTTCGTCAAACTTCCAAAGTCCATCCTTTTGGTGCTTCCATTCGTCCGTACTACGAGAGCAATGATATGTATTATTGGTTATGGGAAGTGGTTGGAGAAAAGGATGGGAAGGGAAAATGGGAGAGAATGAAAGGGTAATTTTCAGAGAGGAAAAGAAAAGAGAAAAAGGGAAGAGGACCGAAGGGAAAAGAAGAGAAGAAAAAAGAAAAGAAATTTTTTATTTGAGCTTATTTTCTCTTTTATGAATTTAATCGAGGTACATTTTGGAAAATCCTGGTTATGAAAAAGCTGCTTCAATAATTATTTTAGTATTTTTAACACAATGATATTAAAAGATAACGGATAAAGAGTTTTTCGCTGTTCAACTTCTATTTATCTCTGCAAGCAGCACAAATCGACAAATGAGCGTGCGCATGCGCGGGTTATATTCACCTGCGCACCGGATTTATTATATTCACTTGTGTAAAACTAAAGATGATTATTACCAGGTGGTCGCGTGCACGCACTTCCGGTTACTATTAACCAATCACAAGCAATTTTGTTGCATCACCAAACGTTCCATGTTGGCTTCAAAATGAAGTCGTATTTCGAGTTCACCTTTTTAAAATACGTTCTGAAATATGACTTTACTTTTAAAAATTCTATGTTACATGTACCAGAAAAGCTCCCTCTTGCTCTATCCGCAGTTAAGATTAATAAAAGCAAAACATAAATGCAATAAAAGTAAGCAAAATGGGTGTTGTCTTAATTAGTCACCAGCCGCCATTTTGATTACCGTGAGATATTTTGAAATAGGAGACTGGGTATTAGGAACTGTTTGATTTGAACGATTTTCCTTTGGTATCACTTGGTACTATTAGAAAGGAAGAAAGGAAGGTTTTCATACCTGTATTCCCGTCAGTTCATTATAAAATCTCTGGGTTACTTTCAGGTTGTCCATCGTAGGGATCATTATATTCTGAAGCATAAAATAACTATTATTCTCTGCATCTAGAAAACAAATACTTACAAACCAAAATGATTTTACCATATGTACAATAAAAAATTATACCCCTCATTCCAGACCATGTATCATTCCCTAGAGTATCTTTTCTTTGTTTAACGGTTGCACATGAGAAGACACATGAATATGGATACAACTCAAACAAAGAATCTTATTCTCAAGACCACGTGTCATTCCCTAGAGTATCATTTCTTTGTTTAACGGTTACACATGAGAAGACACATGAATATGGATACAACTCAAACAAAGAATCTTATTCTCAAGACCATGTGTCATTCCCTAGAGTATCATTTCTTTGTTTAATGGTTGTACATGAGAAGACACATGAATATGGATACAACTCAAACAAAGAATCTTATTCGTAAGAGAATGACACATGGTCTGAAATGGGAAAACGACACTACGCCGGAGCTAAAAGGGTGACTATTTCATCATAATGGAAAACGTGTAAAGAGGCTTTGATGATGGCAGCCATGACAGGAGGCACAACAATAGTCTTTTTTCCCAGGGAAACTGAATTCTTTCTCATGTAAATCTAATTTGACCAGATTCAATTGCTCCTGCCTCCTGTCATGGCTGCCATCACGTGATGGTGCAAAGCCTCTGCGGTATCTAAAAGAGTTGCGTAAGTAAAAGACATGATCTTAAATGGAAAAACATTGCCCAACCTGAAGAGCTGGTGTGTATTGTCATGTTGAGCACTACACGCAGTGTATAGTGCAATTATTAGTTTGATTTTCTTACCTTTCCTTGGTAAAATATTCTATTGATTGGAGCTACGACACAAGCTGTACCAGAACCAAACATTTCTAGGACCTGGAGGGATAAATGAACATTATATGAATATAGGTGAGAACAGTGGACACATGGACAGACAGACAGACAGACAGGCTAGTACGACACAAATTAAAAAGGACAGACATACAAACAAATGGACAGAGAGACAATGGACAGATAGACAAATGGACAGACAAATTGACGGACAGACAGACAAATGGACAGACAGACAGACAAATGGACAGACAGATAGATTGGCACACAGACAAATTAAGAAGGACCGACAGACAAATGGACAGACAAATTGACGGACAGACAGACAAATTGACGGACAGACAGACAAATGGACAGACAGATAGATTGGCACACAGACAAATTAAGAAGGACCGACAGACAAATGGACAGACAAATTGACGGACAGACAGACAAATGGACAGACAGACAGACAAATGGACAGACAGATAGATTGGCACACAGACAAATTAAGAAGGACCGACAGACAAATGGACAGACAAATTGACGGACAGACAGACAAATGGACAAACAAATGGACAGACAGACAAATGGACAGACAGTTAAATGGACAAACAAATGGACAGGAGACAAATGGACAGACAGACAAATGGACACACAGACAGACAAATGGACACAAATTAAGAAAGACAGACACACAATGTCACTATTAAATATATAAACTTACTCTGTTCTCGTTCACACCATTGACAACATCCTCCATGTTAAACTCTTTCTCCGTTACCTTAAATTCACCCTGTGTTGATTTCCAAAAAAATGAATTTCAAATTCCGGTACTTCTCAAAGAGTTGTTAAATTAGAAGCATAAAAACTGAAGAAATAGTCAATATCTCTTACCCATTTTTTACCAAGAGCCAGTAGTGAACTTCTCGTTACTCCTGGTAGAATGAGTCCATTTAAAGGTGGCGTAATCAATTCTTTTTCTGTCATGTGGAAAATTTTTTTTTTTAATTTGAAAAATTTAAAAGAGATTTTTAGCAAAACCCTAATACTTAAATATACAAGGTGGCTGCATGCCGAGCGGTCTAGGCCTGCCTGCGCAAGGGTGGATTCAGGTCAATGAAATGCTAGTTGGCAAAAGAGAATCAATCTTCAACGATAATGGTAGTCAGGGGCAGTAGGGGTGTCCTAAATGAAGAAATGTATATCTAACAAATTAACATCAGTTTTTTGTGTCTGTCCTCTTATTGACGATAAATTGTGTCATTAAATTGCCAAAGTAGTGTGGATCCACGAGGCGCAGCCGAGTAGTCAGCATCCTATTTGACACAATAAATGTGATGAAGAAATTTACCTTCAATAAGAGGACAGACACATAAAAAAAACTGTTGGAATTTTTTTTTTTTTCACGACAGCACCAACGGCATCGCTAGTTTTATTAAAACAGGGGTGCTGAACACATTTTGCTTGCTTTTTTTTCTATACGCCATGTGTAGGACCTGAAACAACCATGCTCGCCTGCCACAAATAATCATCTCCCTAACTCTTTGGTCTGTGATGTCTCCACCACCTCAATTAATGTTACAACCCCCCCCCCCCTTGAAAAAATCCTGGATCCGCCCATGTCAATTTGATACATTACAACCACAGTATTAATATACATTTCATATATATTCTCATACAGTAATATCATTATGACACTGGATCCACCCCTAGTAGTAAATCATTTTACCTCCTTTTTTATTTATCCACAACATGAACATGTTCATTGTTCCCACTTCTGTCACCTGGGGATGAAAATAATGAATAAAGAAGGTTCATCATACAATGTATTTAGAAACTTCCTTATTGAGAAACTAGTTTGGGAATCAAGGGTGGTGTATTGGTAGTGCACTCACCTCTCACCTCTGGGGTCTAGGGTTTGATTCCTGGACTCAACATCACATACATTAGTGAACCAAGGGTGGTGTAGGGGTAGTGCACTCACCTCTCACCTCTGTGGTTTCAGGTTTGATTCCTGGACTTGGCATCTCATGTGAGTAGAGTTAGTTGGGTCTTTACTATGATTTGAAAGTTTTTCTCTGGGTCCTTAGGTTTTCCTCCCTGAAAAATCTATGAGTTAGCCATGCCCTGACTTAGATCAGCCAAGAGGTTGTTTCAGGGTTCGATCTGTGAGTTAGCCTTGCCCTGACTTAGATCAGCCCAGAGGTTGTTTCAGGGTTCTATCTGTGAGTTAGCCATGCCCTGACTTAGATCAGCCCAGAGGTTGTTTCAGGGTTCTATCTGTGAGTTAGCCATACCCTGACTTAGATCAGCCCAGAGGTTGTTTCAGGGTTCAATCTGTGAGTTAGCCATGCCCTGACTTAGATCAGCCTAGAGGTTGTTCCAGGGTTCAATCTGTGAGTTAGCCATGCTCTGACTTAGATCAGCCCAGAGGTTGTTTCAGGGTTTGATCTGTGAGTTAGCCATGCCTTGATTTAGATCAGCCCAGAAGCTCATTCAGGGTATGGCTTTTTTTTTGAAATATAGTAACATTGTGATGAATCAATCAATGGTGTTTACCTGATGATCATCGCCAAACAGCCACAAAACTTGTTGTAAACCTTGTCGTTCAGCATTCAACTGTGCCAGAATGGTTGGTCCATAATTTCTAGGAGAAGAAAGATAATAATCATTCTGATGCCTCTTTGATGAGTAAATCTTCAAAATATTTTCCAAACAGTTGTTCACACAATCCTGGTTTACTAGGGAAGCACAGGTGGCATAGCGGTGAGTACACTCATTCCTTTCCCCACCCCTTGGAAATTCCGATTGCTCTCCATGGGGGAGGTATGGATATTTTATGGTACTACATAATATACCCTCCCAGCCCCTTGGAAATTTCAACCCCCCTCGATGGCCTCGAAGGTATGGATATTTTCTGGGATTACGAAATATACCCTCCTCAAATCCTACTCTGACACCAGGTGTGGATATTTTTGTTATCACATGACATACCCTCCTTAGACTTTCCCTCCCCCCCTGGGGGAGTCATAGACCTTAGAAGAATTGCCCATCTTACTTACCCTCCCATTTTACAGTCACCAACACCCCCAGGCCACGCCCTGACATACTGGGGATCTGCTAACAGTGCAACAGGGTTAAATGTGCCTGTCTTGAAGTATGGACCGACTGGGGACAGGATGACGTACAGTAAGGCACTGTTAGCCTTATTCACTCCAAGGGTCGGCTGAAAAATAAGATTTTGATTCATTTACAATTTAGTAAACGATAAATCTCTCTCACACTCTTGTTGGTGTTAAGGTTGAACGACTAAGTGTAACCTAAGGGAGAACAAGCACCCTAAATGTGTAATAATATTAATTTAACTGTGCCCTCAGTCTTGAAAATGGATCTTGGCCTAACAGTCTCAGTCCATATATTCAAGACCTCAGGTGCAGCCTTTCTTTATCTGGTCTGATGTTAGGGATGGTAACTAACATATGTACCCAAATTAAGGGGGGGGGGGGGGGTCTTGCCCGTTTAGCATAGGGATGTGCAGCTGAGCCCACTGAACCCTGACCCTGTTCCAGAGTAAAATCGCTGAAATTCATACCCTGTTCCAGAGAAAGATCACTAAAATCATACCCTTTTCCGGTATTGCAAAAATAGATAGCCTGTTCCAGAGATGAGAGAGCGTGATATCATATACCCTGACCCAGAGCGAGCGTGATTTTATATACCCTCTTCCATGGTAGAATCGCTGAAAACCATACCCTGTTTGGCGGCACATACCCGTATAGCGAATATAGGGGAGTACCCCCCTTGGGCAAATTACCTGTGTGCCAATCAGGGTGGGTCTGATGTACAGTGAGCATGTATCAGAGTACGGAACCCACTCCTGGTCCAGTTTGACCAGCTGACGAATACACTTCACCATCTCTTCGCTGTCAAATTTCTATGTTGATGACAAGAATAATAAATAAATATAAATGATCATATTGAATGTAAGAGTACAGATCAAATGCATAGACTTGGTAAAAACATGATCTATCGGCCATAACTAGCGATATCATTCAGAGTCATGTTTTTACCAAACTTAAAATGATTAGTATAGGAAATCGCACGATCTCGAGTACAACTCCAAAATTATAGTTATGAGTGATGTTTTGAAAGTTTTCAAAATTGGACGAATCTTTAGGCGAGTTCAATTTGAGAACTTTGTATATGGGGATATGTTCATATTAAATCACCTATATCTCAGCCGTTTTCCACTCTATCGGTCTGAAATTTCACACTATATTATATTTTTACATGCAGTTTCTGATAATGTTACTAACATCATAAATGCCTTTAAAAACAATTTTGTGACATTAATCATCACTTTGGTATTCTATTATGAGTCCTGCTTTATGCTACTTACAGGAAGACATGCCCTTGATGCAGAGTGATTCATTCTTTTCATGTTTTCCAGTGGTCTGAACATCCTGATCTTGTTATCCACCCCTCTGTAGGCCTTCATCCCTTCAAAACACTACAGTACAGGAGTACAATATTAGCAGCAGTTAGGTGGACTCGCGAATTGCCGGCATTGCCAAAAATCACAAGTCGAAAAACACCAGGGGGGGGGTGGGTTTTTGGAGGTCGGTAACCCGCGGAACAGGGGGTCTTGCGCGATCTGCCGGCAGCGCGAAAGGTTCCTAACTGCTGCTCTGTTGGGGTCGCAAATGGAGGGAAAGATATTCTTTAGATATACGATGCATGAATGTAAGGAGTTTGTTAATGACTTCTGTGTGATTTGTTTAAGGTTTAAAGTTGTCATACCCAAGCCAGAATCCTTTTGGTGTTGTGGTAAAAAAATGCAGATAGAGGAGGATACGTCAGCACAGTGTTACGAGTGTGGTAAGAATATTCGTAATGCGGTGCCAAATGTTACCAGAGAACAGTATTACGCCAATGGAGGTCGCACGAAAACGCCATATAAGAGGTTGAAATACTTCAGAGACTGGATGAGTCATATCCAGGGGTTACATCCGGTGTATTTAGACACGCGGGAGATCATGGATAATTTGGAAGAGACCTCGCCGCAAAGTCTACGGAAAACGTTGAAAAAATTAAAATTAGGGAAATATTATAAAGCCATTCCTTATATTTTGTCTGAAATTACCGGTAGGCGTATTCCACAGGTTTCGGATATGCAAAGGGCCGAGTGGATGTTCTGTCGGCTGGATAAGTATATTCCTTATTACCCCGACGTAATTTACGAAATATTCCAGCAAATAGACCCCAAGCATCCGTTGTTAGAATGGATTCCGAGAAGATGAAATGTCTATTGAGCGAGTTTTCTTTGGAGCTCCTCTTTTGCCTGCTGATAGATCTGTTTGCGAGATTCCTCGGAAAGATCTTTCACGATGGTTTTTTTATTACCCGACTTTAACTCGCCGTATTTTCTTTCCTCGGCGAGGATCAAAGAGAACTCTGTGTCGTCTATGCGGCGGTCCCGCAGAGCTTGGGAGACTAAGTCGGTGATGGTGTTAGCCTTTGCTCTTGCCAGGGTTATATGAGTGTCGTGCTTGGATATCTTACCGGACAATTGCTTTATGATGCCTGTCGTAACAGCGGAAACAATGCCGCAGACAGCTCCAACGCTGGCTAAAGGAACGCCAACGACTACTCCGGGCCCGGTCAAAGAAGTAGCGACGCCGGTGCCTGTAAGAGCCACGGACATGGAGCCGGAAGTTATCGCGATTTTATGCAAGATGCTTCGGGCTCTGGCGTACTTTTTTCGGACCTCTTCGTAGTGTTTCGCTTGCCCTTCTAAATAAGCCAGTATTAAGTTCGCCTTGTTTAAACGAAAGTTTTCAGCATCCTTAGGAATTTCAGGATAAAGTGGGGGTGCTGAAGGTATAACATCCATTATATACTAATGTACGACGCTTTTGGAAACGATATGGAGGATCGGCCACATTATGTGCCGCCACCACCCAAACGACCTGCGAAACCTCCAGCGCCAAAGCCTAATTTCCCTAAGTATCTGCTACCGGCGACGGGAGATTATCCATTTTACGATAATAAAGATGCGAAGAACTTTGCTGGGTTGGTTACCACACTGAAAATACCCGTGGGTAAAGCGTCCTTTAAGATAAAGATTAGAGATGTCTTCAGAGAAACCCGCATTAAGCATACGTCAGGTAAAGAAGCCCGTGAATGGCTGGCAGGACCTAACATGCGGTATTGGCCGCAGCAATTGAACTTTGCTGTTTGGGCTGCGACAAAAGGATGCGGCGTGGCCATGGATATGCTGCATATTCCATTTTTGAGATTTCACGTTGCTTTTACCATCCGCAGAATATTGTTTGAACTAGGAGCACCTCTACCAAGTGATAAAATCTTTAACGCAAAGGATAATAAATACGATAAAGTCGCGTGGGAGCGTTTAAGGAATGAGTTTGGGCTTTCAAACCCCGACTTTCGTAATAAAGAAGGTGCCGCGCACGGTCTAGGAGAGACGTACACGTATACAGCATACGTAGGTGCCAGCATAGAAAGACCCGGCATGGGGTATCCGAGCCAATGGGAATTCTCAGACTTTGGCGGAAAAGCATCAAAGGGTAATTTGATTTACTTCATTGAGAGTAAAGAAACCCATCCGTGGGCACCATTTGTTGCCGCGAAAGGTATTGGTTTAAAGAATCTCGCCAGGATTAACCGAAGTATCGAAGCCTTTGTCTACTGTATTCTAGGCGCGCAAGTTAACACCCGTAGTTCTATCGTAGGTGCGTCTGGAGCGTCAAAAGAAACACAGCAAGAATTCCTCAATCTCTTAAAATACGCCATTATTGAGAATAACATCTCGAAGTCGGTGCAGCGATATCAAAATGCTATACAGTTGTCGAGAATGCGGCTGGACTACGCGTTGTCGCCCGGATGTTGGTTGATGCCAAGCAATTTAGTGATAAACGCCAATGCCGTGGTGGGATACAACAACAAGCTTCAACGAGCCACGAAAGACATGAAGTTTGGTGTGAACGACGTTAATTCTGACACACTTTTGAATATCCCCCACTTCGTAGAAAAGCCTAAAAATACGCATGAGACGAAGCCAACACTGCCCGTAGTGAAGGAGCCGATGAAGGTACGCGTGCAAAGGAAAAAAAGATACGTGCCCGAAGAAGAATATGACCACGATTTCTTAAAAGCTGGCTTGGTCGTTACGGCAGTTGGTTTGGGTTATTATATATGGATGTAAACAACCCACATGTAGATAAGCGAGGCCCTAAAGGGCCGCAGGGAGACCCCGGACCGCAGGGGCCACGCGGACCAGCCGGCCCCATGGTGAAAAAATATACCATAGATTTGGCGTCATCAGTCCAAGCCAGTAAGTATGTCCCGAATCAATGGTGGTTTTATACGGATGTGACTACGAGCTCCGGGGCTAGGGAGAATGCCGTTAATTTCGATACTTTCGTACTGGATTTCGTATTAGACGACGACCCAAATAAATGGACTTTTACATACTTAGTGAACATGGAAGACAGAGTGCAGTATGCCTTTTGTCCATATCCAAACTACGTCATGAGGGTGCTTTCGTTTATGGGTACCGTGAGCTATCTTAAGATAAAGGGGAACATCAAACTAACTAGATTCGAAATGTTTAAGTCATTCATATAATGGCGATGAACAACCCTTACGTAGCTGGAGTAGATTGCGTCTATACGACTTACGCAGGCGAGAAAACATACACTCAAGCATCTTGGGTTGATGTCACGGGCATGTCCGTGGATTTGAATTATTCAGGGAAGAAGTTAATCCTTTGTAGTATTTGCATTGGATCGAACAGCAATTCCAACATAGGCTTTCGTTTTTGCGACAACGACGGCATACTGCAGCCTATGCGCGCGAAGACCAACAACAGGGAGCCCACGCATTTTTCTGTAGAGCCTAACACCTATAGCACTGAGAATCTATCCGTTTGGACCCTGCACATGGTTGCCGACTGCCATGGGAAAGTAAAGCTGCAAATGCGTGTAGACGATACGGGGATCGTCACGGTGAATAGCATACACGACCAAAGAGACAAGCTCTATAATCACGCTACCATTAGCACCCTTACGGTGGTTAGCCTCTAGAAGCAAACTGTGTTTGCTGAAATATATGAATCCACATGTAAAGGAAACCCATTACGTTTTCCATTTAGACCAAAGGGAATATGGCGAAAAGAATGAGTGGATTGACATCGGAATGTGGGTTGAAGTCGGTGGCTTGGGATTAATAATATGCACTATTAGCATTAACACGGGTAATGGTGCAAACGTGGGGTTTAGGCTCGTCGACGAGAATAACCACCCATTGCCACCATACAGAAAAAAAGTTAACAATAGAAGCCCGACCCACTTTTCGTCGGAGCCCCCTCCAATAAGTGCCGAAGACTTAACGCCGGTTACTTTTCATATGATAGCCAATTGTCAATATGCCAAGCTGCAAATTCTCGCCCACGATGGTAACGTAAGGATGAATTATATCGGCGGCAGCGGCAGCATTCCTGACAGACCTTGGAGCCATAAGCCCCTCTCTACCATGAGTGTGCTGCCGTTAATGCCGCATTATCAAGGCGGCGCGAATACTATCTTTACTCGTCCACAGTCTCGTGCGGCCGACAGGCCTGACGACGAGGTCAACCCCGCACCTTCTTCATGAGTACCATCGCGATAGCCACCACGAGGATCCAAATGTTATTACCAACGAACTTTAACAACTCGCCGCTGGTTTTCAATATCAAACTCAAGACGCTACCAAGCAGACCGGGAACGCTGGCTGCGAATGTCTTTCCCAGGGTTACGAGGCCCGCAGCTAATTTTTTACCCATTGCCTGTATGCCCCCTGCTACCTTCTCCATGCCTTTCTTTTCTTCCTCCCTTGCTTTTTCCATAGCCTCTTTTTCTTCTTTGCCCATCTTTTCCATTTTTTCTTTCATTTCCTTCGTTCCTTTCTCCATTTTCTCTCCAATTTCCTTCGTTCCTTTCTCCATTTTCTTTCCCATTTCTACCATGTCCTTCCCAAGCGTTTTTGCGCCCGCCGACAGACCGTTAATTGCGTTCATGATTCCCGCAATGGCACCAGACAGTGCTACGGCGAAAGCCAACGGCACGCCATACCTACGAAGGACCCTAAGTATTTTTTGTCGGGTGGTAAGCCCCAGCTCCTTTTCCTTACCTTCTATTTGCGTTTGTAATTCCGCCAGTCTTTCCTGAAGGGTTTCTACTTCCTTTTGGGCTGCCTCCCTTTCTTCTTCAGGGCGAGTTTGATCTTCGATTATTACTCGCTGTCGATCTATTTCGTACTCCAAGTCTTCGACGGCCTGTCGAAGTTGCCGTATTTGTTCCTCCGCCACTGCCTTGTCCAGCATCAATTGCCTTTCTCTGTCAACAGACTCCATTAATTCTTGTCCTAAGCGCTGTAGTTCCGTGTTTTTTCCCGCCGCTTCATTCAAAGCAGCCCTTAGCTGATTCCTTGCGTCGCTTTTTTCGTCCAACGCCTTAGAAAGTCTATTCCTAAAGTCTACGATTTCGTCGGCATGGCTCTTAGTAGTTAGTTTATTTTGTTTAATGAATTCGTCTTCCAATTCTCTTATACGTTCCTGCAATGCTTGGTTTTCCTCTTGGACGGCTTCGAAGCGACTGACGATACCGCCTTCTTTCTTGGTTACGTAGTCGAGTTGTCGCGTAAGGTCATCAATGGTTATGTTATTTTCCTGTATTTCCTTCTTAAGTGCTTCCTTTTCAGCAGTCTCGTCGCTCCCCAATTGGCTAAGTCTTTCTTGACGCTCCTCTTGCAGTCTGATTGCGGATCTGAGGGCATCTTCGCTACCCGGCAGTGAAAGGCGACTAACAAAGGCCTCCCTGGCAACTTCTGTATCCCTTTGAGTCGAAGTGCTTAGCATCGTCAAGTTGGGCGTTCCCAGCGCATTTGTGACTCCTTTTGGAAGCTGGTTGTTAAGCAGGCTGGAATTCTTCCTTTGATACAGGTTATGCCATTTTTCCCTACCCGATTCTCTAACTTGAACCTGCCCTTTGTCTCCTATTTGGATGTCTAAGAGAGCCAGGTTTATGTTTGGGTATCGCTCCCTTAGGTCCTCGATGATGTTCGCTATTAAGTCCGACCGCACGCCAAGGGATTCCATTTGTAAGTATTCTGGAATGGGCGTGTGGGGGTTCTTAGACTTGAATTTATCTCTCAAAGAACGCATAGCATCGCGGGCCCTGCTGCCATACTTACTCCTTAATTTCTCAAAGAGACCTCGTCCGTCTACGTTGTCATTAGGAAGTAAAGACTCGTATTCTTCATCGTTAATGTCAACTTGGTCTTCTTCGGTAAGGGGATCAAAATCCGTTCCTTCTACTTCCATTATATATGATAAGCTCAAAGTTAAATCCCAACGTATTACCTAAGCAGGTTGGCGGGCTGAAAGCAGAACGCACCTTTCATCGGGTCACATTCACGCCCAGTAGCGCAAAGCCTGGAGAAACGCTGTATGTGGGCGTTCCCCGCCTAACGGATAACCTAGTATTGGTTCCTGGCACCCTGGCGTTAAGGTTTGACCTAGCAATACAACCAAGCACCAAGGACAAGCGCTATACCGTCAATAATGTGGGTAGGAACCTCGTCTCTAAGATGAGAATCAAGTTTGCCGGGGAATCCCTCTTGGATTTGAATAGGTACGACCTGTACACCACGTATAAAGATTTATGGTTGACGGCCTTTGACCGTGAGCAGAAGATAGAGCAGGGAATCGGAAGCGTTATCTTACGTCAGCTTCGCAGCGACACTAACCCGGCGCCTACTGACTCCGGCGATGCGACCGCAGTAGCAGACGCAACAAGGGTAGTAACTGCGTACGGTACCAAATACGTTATCCCTTTGGACTTTGAAGTAATTACGAACCATGGCGTGTATTACCCCAGACAATTGGCAGAGTTGCAGTTTGAAGTAACCCTGGCGGACACTACGAACATTCTAGGAGGCATGGGCAGCGCAATCAGTGGAGCCGTGGATCCTTATTCTATCACTAATCTAGAATTACAGTACGAAACCGTGTACAGCGAAGAGCTGGCCCGTAGCGCCGGCATGGAATACAGCGCCGGAAAGGCGTTCTTGTACGACCACGTAGTGATGTATAAGACGTTCAGCTTCTTGGATAAGACGGATGAGGTTATCAACCAAAGTATTAACCTCCCCCGAAGAAGTCTCACGGGGTTAATGTTGGTGTTTGCCAAACCCTATGAGGCCGGTAAGCGCGACTCCGAAGCCTTTCACAACCCCAACATTACTAACGTCGGCGTGAATATCAACGGCGTTCCAAACAAGGTCTACTCGCAGGGGATAAAGCCCGCAGACGTGTACAGGGAGGCAATGCGCAAGTTTGGCGACCAAATTAGCCCCGAGGAATTCTTTAAGGATAAGTATGCGCTGTGGATTGATATGCGCACCATTAACGACGAAGACCTACATGGCCAGGGTTTACGTCTAGTAAACACCCAGGATGGCATAACATTGGAGATCAAGCGCACCAAGAACACCAGTGCCGGCGACGGCGATAAGATAAACTGCTACGTCTTCGTCGTGTCTGACGCGCAACTGAGCGTGGAAATGAACCAACTTAAAAGTGTTGCATATTAGGGTTAAAATATTTCTTAGATATACAATGCTGCAAATATTTGAAAACAACGGTACGAAACTGCAATGCATAGTGCAAGGCGAAACTTTGTACTTCAAAGCGAAGGAGGTGGCTTTGGCGTTGGGCTATGAGCGCCCTAGAGATGCAATTAGAACACACGTATCTGAGAAATACCAGAAAAGATGGGTTGATCTACAAGGGGCTGCGAATCACCGCTCCTTTACTACGCAACCAAATGCCGTGTTTATATCCGAACCTGGTTTGTACGAACTGATATTTAGCTCCAAACTACCCAAAGCTGTGGAGTTTCGTGATTGGGTCTTTGAGGAAGTCCTACCCGCGCTGCGTAAGACGGGTAAATATGCAATAGACAAGCGCTTTGACGGTCCAAACAAGTTGGTATTCAAAATAGAAAATGAGTTTGACCTGCATAAAAAGGTGGTGGACTACATCCGCAAGTTTTACCCCCAAATGCTCATAGCCCCTGGTCTAGGTGAACTGCAGGATTCAGACGGCAAACGTATAAAGTGCTGGCAGAAAGGATATCAACGCGGTCAACCCGACTTAATGATCTTGAATGCGCACACACATTACTGTGGATTCTGCATAGAGCTAAAGACCCCGAAAGGCAATGGCAGGTTATCTGAGGATCAGCAACTGCTCTTACAGAGGTATGAAGAAAACGGCTATAAGGTGCTCGTAAGCAGCGATTACGATGTCATTTGCAGGGAGATCACTGCGTATGCTGAACACCTACGAATTCCCTGCAGGTGGTGCTGTAAGGGCTTTAAAACCTCGGAGACTTTGGCAACACACTTAAAGATATTTCATAGAATATATGGACAAGGATAAATTTAACGAGTTAAAGTTTATACAAACGCACTGGAGGGATTTGCAGGTGGGGGAGATTTACGAGATAAAGAATTATGTGGTCTTTGAAGACTTGGACCGCCTGCGTTTGGTCTTAAAGAATAAAAAAAGAACATACACCCTTTGGGCGCCCGATAGGATAAGGTACGCCATCGAAGGGCAGGACGTTACCCATGTCATGAGTCATGGTAAAAAGGATGGCAGGTGGGTATTTGACGTGGTTAATTGGGAGCCTGAGAGTCCTCTGCATTCGTAAGGACGTCTGCTAAAGTCCGCTGCTCCGCGGAGCACCAATGGGATCCTTCAAGAAATACCTTGCCGCAATGAAGGCAGGTGTATTTTTTACGCGGTTTTGGGGGCGTAATGCAATCAGCTGGTGGTTCGCACGTAATACAGTCCATATATTGAAAGGGTGATTAGGAATCCTCCAAAGTAGGCTAGCATATACCTTTAAAGGGGTTCTTATTTTTATTTATTATTATTCATTATCCTTAATAATAATAAATGAGAATAAGAATGGGATTTGAGACTCTCTGCGCAAACCCCATTCTAAAAGGGTCTCAGAATGTTGAGTATAAGGTTGTTATATTGTTAAGGACGTTTATTTGTCGAGGCAGTTGAAGATATGTTCCTCTTCTCTGACACAACCACAACGATCGCACTCCTGCCTCCAATACTCCCTTTTAGTCCACGGAACGCCTTCG
Source organism: Actinia tenebrosa (assembly GCF_029948245.1). Classification (NCBI taxonomy): domain Eukaryota; kingdom Metazoa; phylum Cnidaria; class Anthozoa; order Actiniaria; family Actiniidae; genus Actinia; species Actinia tenebrosa. The sequence goes on along the minus strand of NW_028292570.1, from coordinate 11,278,030 downwards.
GCGCGTTCAAAAGAGGGGAAAGTACGGACTATCTTCTTATGGTAATCTATGCGATTCCTTAAGTAATCCTCTTTATGCGGGCAGCGACACATCAAATCCGCACATTGGTAGCAATCCACGCCTTCTAAGTCGTAGCTCCCAAAGAGAAATCGATAGTTGACTTCATGTGTTTTCCGATGCGTCTGTAAACGTTGACGACTGCTTAGTATCTTATTACAGAAACTACACTGTCTGCTTTGTTCACAGACGCCCCTTTTCAGGTGCTCGGAGGTGTTAGGAAATTCCTTATTACAGCCCTTGCAAAGCCCACAAATGCGTTTGTCTTGATGTTGTCGCATCTTTTGAACGGTGCTGAATTCTTTACCACAATCCTTACAAACTTTACTAATTGGTTTCTTTGTGCAAACGCCACGACGAACGTGGTATTGTAGTCTTTGCTTGGTGCTGAACACCTTTTTACACATTGAACAGTTCATTTATACTTAAGTGTACCTTAACCACAATATAACGTATTTTTAACTTTATTGTTAACATTCTGCAGTGTCTTTTAAAACAGGTCTACGGGAGCATAAGCTGCGTTTAAAAGACACTTCATAATGTTAAAGATAAGGTTATCATATTGTTAAGTATGTCTGCATGCTGCTTTAAAAGACACCTAAGAATGTTAAGTATAAGGTTGTTATATTGTTAAGGATATACGTATGAGTCATTTAAAAGACACTTCAGAATGTTAAAGATAAGGTTGTTATATTGTTAAGGATATACGTATGCTGCTTTAAAAGATGTCTTAGAATGTTAAAGATAAGGTTGTTAAATTGTTAAGTATGTCTGCACGTGCTGCTTTAAAAGACACTTCAGAATGTTAAAGATAAGGTTATCATATTGTTAAAGACTATTATCTCTTCTTTTTTTTTTAAGAAAAGAAATATCCTTATCCTTAGGTATATTTTCTTAAAAGAAGAAATAATAGTCCTTAACAATTTAACGACCTTATACTCGACATTCTGAAGTGTCTTTTAGAAGTAACATGCAAGACATCCTTAACAACCTTATACTTAACATTCTAAGGTGTCTTTTAAACAGCACACGCAGTATATCTTTAACAATTTAACAACCTTATACGTAACATTCTTAGGTGTCTTTTAGAAGTAACATGCAAGGCATCCTTAACAACCATACACTTAACATTCTAAGACATCTTTTAAATGACTCATACGTATATCTTTAACAATTTAACAACCATACACTTAACATTCTAAGACATCTTTTAAATGACTCATACGTATATCTTTAACAATTTAACAACCATACACTTAACATTCTAAGACATCTTTTAAAGCAGCATGCATATGTCTTTAACAATATAACAACCTTATCTTTAACATTCTAAGACATCTTTTTTTCTTAGAAGTAACATCCTTAACAATTTAACAACCTTATACTTAACATTCTTAGGTGTCTTTCAAACAGCTCTACAGCGGATATCGCATAAAGTCCTTAACGCTTTCTTTTACCCAACCGGCCATCGTCAACAAGGCACCAAACCTTTCCGCGCGCTTCAGGCTGCACATTTCATCGTACAATTCCTGCACGCGCTCCCGCAGCCGATCGATCTCCTCCCTTTGCATTTCTATGGTGTCTCTTTTATCTTTTGCGTCGGCGGCAATCCTTCTTACTGCTTCCACTGGGTCCATCGTATATATAATGGATCCGAACCATATTCCCTGCAATGCCCTGATAGTAGGACCCACCGGCTGCGGAAAGACCCAGTTCGTGGTAGAGCAGCTATTAGGACCCTTTAGATACCGCTTCGACTACATAGTGCTACTTTGTCCCACCTATGTGAATAACCGCACCTGGACGGGCATAGGAGTGAAAGACGACGACTTCTTTGTGGATATTTTGGATCCTAACGAGTTATCCAGCCATTTGAAGTTCTGGCACAAACAATTCCCTAAAGATACGCAGACTTTACTCATACTGGATGACATTGCCTGCGGGGACGACGTAAAAAGACGCACTTCCGAGCTCGTTAAACTCGCCTTCAGCGGTAGACATGACAATATCAGCGTTTGGTTGCTCTCGCAGCAGCTTACCAGCGTCTCTAAGCCTTTTAGGGAAAACATAGGCTCCCTGGTCGTATTTTATACTCCGAGCCGGAGTGATCTGGAAACCATCTTAAGCGACTATGGAGGCGAGATAAGCAAGGAACAGTTACACGAATACATGCGGCATTTAAAGACGCACCAACATTCCAAGATGATCTTCTCTTTGAGGTTTCCGTATTCCATTAACATATATGGAGATTGAGCAGCTCTTAGATGAAGTCCCCACACAGTTAGACGAAAGCAACCTCAAGGAACAACTTAACATCCTTGTGTCTTCGGGGAAGTGCAAAGAAATGATAGGCAAGGAACTTACCCATGAGCAGGTTAATAAGTTGTCAGAAGAGGAAGTCAAAAAGTTCCATAAGAGGTACGAGGCCGCCCTTGCAAGTAAGACCACGGACGCCGTCGCCGACTCCGCTATCCGACTTGCGACTAAATTACTTGGACTTGCGCTGCCCATAGACGACGTGGAGCAACTGCGGAAGGACATAAGCGATGACTATGTTATCGCCCAAGAACTTAAGATAACCTGCGGGTGGTTGTCTTTGAAGTGCGGTAAGTTAATGGCAGTCGCCTCTGTGGCTTTGCACGTAGCTCAGCATGTCGACTTGAAGGAACTTGCGGGCACCTTTGGTGCCTCTTGGAAGGACTTCAAGAAGGACAGAGAAGTCGAAAAGGTCTTCCAGGCGGCACTTACTGAGGTACCTGATCAAGTCGCCTCAAGTACTTAGTCAAGTCGTCCTTAAGTACTTACTTAAGTCGTCCTTAAGTCATTCTCAAGTACTTAGTCAAGTCGCCTCAAGTACTTAGTCAAGTTATCCTTAAGTCATTCTCAAGTACTTAGTCAAGTTACTTATCAAGTCCTTCAAGTCCTTAGATATAAATGAGTGAACCAGAGTCGAAGGTAGAGCAGCCCGAGCAAAAGATTACCAAGGCTAAATCTCCAGGCAGAGTCGCTGCCGGAAAGAAGCTCGCGGAGATGAACAGGAAGAACAAAGCAAAGAAAGAGGAAAAGGTGGAGGAAAAAGAAGAGGGATCCTTTTGGAATCCCGGCTACGTCATTGGAGCGATAGGAATTGCTATAGCAGCAGGCAGCCTTTACTTACAATGGCGGGCTACGAAGCCAAGAGTAAAGTGGGAGGCCGCGACATATCGCGCACCCGTGGAGGTTAGAAAAAGTAAGATCCCTGAAATGGAGTAACCTTCTCGCTTCGTAATATAATGTCAACCAAATTAATTGACGCCGTCCAAGAAGCTGCTATCACAACCTCCATCATCGCCGGTATTGGCTGGGTAGGTAAGAAAGTCCTAAAGGAGGACCTTACTGAGGACCCAAGTAAAAACCTGAGTAACTTTGCTAAGATGACCGCTGCCGTATGCGGGGCTATCATGCTAAGAAATTACCTACAGAAGGAAAAGTACCTGCCTAACATATAATGGTTAGCTTAGTCGCAGGTGGAGTCATTGCAGCTTTAGCATTCACTGGAGCTAATTATGGTGGTAGATATCTGGATAAATTAGTTAGCGGTGATAGAAACGCAGAATCTAACGCCGAAAGGAAGAGGCACGACTTAGCGCTGGAGAAATATCAAAGGGACGTGGCGGCTTGGAACGAAAAAAGACAAGCTTACAGGGATTGGTTGGACAAGAACTACCAAGACAAGATGCAGGCGGATAAGAACTTCGAAAACACAGACTACGCCTTTAAGCTCTATGCGCAGGCGCACCCCGACTTTAGAATGAGAAAGCCTCAGTTCAAGAATTACTACCAGCCTTCTAAGAAACAAAAAGACAATGAATTGGTCTTTGTAGGAGTCGCAGGGCTGGCGGGAGGCGTAGCTTTGGCGTGGGCATTGTAAAATGCCCCTAATATAATGATCGTCTTTTTGGAAAGCGACAAGAATAACTTTACCACTTATTTGAATCCCCCCATTAAAGCCCATAAGGTTCGGCTCATAAGTTGCTCTTTGTACAATTCTTGGTATAACCTGATTAGGGGCATAGTCACTGAGCATACAGGAGGATCTAACTATCAAGCCGTATTGCTGCCCGATGGACATTATACACCAATCACACTGGCCAAGGAATTAGCAAAACACGGTTATACTCTCACCACAGGATTGCCGCACGAAATGACCCTCAAACATAACATGTCAAACTATTCAATGACTTTTGGAAAGTCTGACCCATTGGGATCTTTATTATGTGCCTCGGGCAAGACGATTACCGACACAGCCATACCTGTGAAATGGAAAGTCGCATCCTCTTATGAAGTCTATTGCGACTTGGTCAATAGTTACAGCAATGGAGAAAAGTCTTCTCTTATGTCCAAGTTTCCACCTAAGGGTAATCCATTTGACCTGGTAGAATACACTCCCATTTCTTTGAGCTATGACTTGTCTAATTTGGTAGAAAGCATAAACATCACCATTAAAGTGGACGGAAAGACGGTGGATTTTAACGGACGCAAGATCAATCTTGTTTTGGAATTCATATAATGGGCCGCGTAGAGGACAAACTTAAAAGGAATTTACTATGGGCCTGAAGGCTATTGGAAAGGAGCGTCGGCCATCAAGAAACTCGCGACCGCGGCCAGGGTATCAGATGAAACGGCTAAGAACTGGCTAAGAAAACAAACCCTCTGGCAGGTTTATCTTCCCGTGCCCAAGTACATTCCCAGGCCCAGCTTTACCGTAAATGCCCCCAATGAAGTTCATCAGGCGGATTTGCTTTTCTTACCGCACGATAAGGTGAGAAAAAAGACCTATAGGTACGCTTTGACCGTAGTCGATATCGCAAGCAGATACAAGGACGCCGAACCCATAATCAGCAAGGATTCTTGGGTAGTCGCAGAAGCCCTAGGTAGGATTTATAAGCGCGTCTTGAAATGGCCTAAGCTGCTGCAAGTGGATGCGGGGACGGAGTTCATGGGCGTGGTTACTAAGACCCTGAAAGGCCACAGCACTAAAATTAGGAGAGCCGAAGCTGAGTACCACAGGGGTCAGAGCATCGTCGAAAGATTCAATAAGACTCTGGCCGAGCGTCTCTTTGGATACCAGTATTGGAAAGAGCTGGAAGATCCCTCCAAACGCAACAGGGAATGGACCCAGAGGCTCCCCCAGGTCATCGTGGCTTTGAACAACGAGGCGGCCAGGACTACGGGAATAAAACCCAAGGATGCTATAAAAAAGAAACACGTTGAGCACAAGTCCTACGTCAGAAGTTCGAGGGCGGTCGGACTGAAGGAAAAAAAGCTCCCCCGCGACATAGTGGTCAGATACCTCTATCAGCCGGGGGAACTCGAAGGTGGCAGTAAGAGAGCCACGGATCCTAACTGGTCTCTGAAAACGTATGAGATTTCGAAGTCCATCACCAAGGAAGGGCAACCCGTGTTGTATTACCTAAATGGCCCAAGTCGTGGATTCGTCAAGGAAGAGCTGCTCATAGTCCCCAAAGACTCAGAGTAGTGCTAGCTGCCCTTCAAAGTAGCGCAGCACCGCGCGCCCGATTGCACTCTAGGCACGTTAACCTTACGTTGCCTCTGCAATGCCCGCGCTTGTTATTTATACGATCCACTGAAAACTGCTGATCGTCATTCGCATCGAAGCTCCATAGCAGCGGTATGTTACATTTGGCACACCGCGCCCCTTCCTTATAGACGTCGTCCGCGCATAGGTCGAACGTCATATTTTTTTCTTCGTCGTGTCTTTTGTAGCGAAGGAGTTTCTTAGCAATGTTCTCTTTGGCTACGTCTTCTGGGGTGCGGTCGTAACGCAATTGCGGACCCCAGGCTCTCTTTAACTGTTTGGCATACTCCACGCGGCTTACGGCAGTGTATATCAAATTACTCCAACACAGCCGCTGGTCTATGATCCATAAGGTTTCTTTTATGGTAAGCCCTTGCGCGCTGTGGACTGTCATGCAATAGCCCAAGCGCCAATCTGGATGGGAGGTTATTTTTTCAACCTTTCCCATAGGCACCCAGACTTTATCATGCGTTACCGCGTTCTGCAGTTGGACGTCGGTACCTGGTACCCACACGTCTCTCTTCTGCATGCGGGTATCGTGGGGCTTGTAGCAAACGGGCACCAAATGGCCAGGGAATCTTTCGCGGTGTACGCTTAACAAATCTTTCTGTATTCGCGATTGTGCTGCGCGCTTACTGCTCAACACCAAATCCTCTGGATGCCACGCGCAAAGGAAGTCCTCGTAAGACTTCGCTCGGATGCGTTTACGCAGCGTCTTGTTTTGCTCGGCATCACTGAGGCCCCGAAGTTCCGCCTTTAAGTTTCTTACTTGATCCTTACTACGGTAGTCGGCGTTGATTTCCTCTGCATGGTCTACCATTCCTTTTAACCATTTATGGGGCATTTCTCCGCAAATGGGAGGAGGTTGGCATGGATCTCCGGCAAATATCACTTGACACTTTCCGCGGAGGAAGTCTACGAATTCCTGCAAGATTTCTAATGGCACGGTGCAAATCTCATCCCATAATATCACCGACGGTATGTCGCGTATTGCTTCCGGCACCCACTTTTGACCATTCCAGCGAAAGAAGCTGTGGTACGTTTGCGCGTCGTAACCCATCTCCGTTAATTCTCGTTCCAGACGGTGCGTCGGCGTTAACACCTTCACGCGAGGAAATAATTCCAAAACCCTGGTGGTTTTACCACTACCGCCTGGCCCATAAAGGTACGAAAAGCGTTGGTAGGAAATGGGGTCCACAACGGACGGCAATAACTCCACGGTAGGAACAACGGCACCTTTTACGTGTTCCCCGTGGTATTCCACACGTTCTCTCCAGGCTTTTATCTCTTCATTTTTTATACGCCATTGACCACTTTCCGCAAGTTCATCGGCCGTGTAGAATTCCTGCATTCTTTCTAACACTTCGGGCTTCACATAGAGGGAATCCGTGGCCACGCGCGGAACGTCCTCTTTGTCAAACCTCAACAGCATCGACAACAGATTAATATGCGCATACGCGAGCATGCTGGCGCGCAAATGGTAATATTGCGGGCGATGATCTTGGTAATAACACAACGCATTCCATTGTTGTTCCCCTTGGCCTTCTATGAAATAATTCCACTTCTCTACGGACACCATGGTTCCTTGCTCATGTGCACGCTTTACGAGGAAGCTCAACTCTCCGTCGTCGGTTATCAAACGCCGCTGCATGTGCTTTTCTCCTTCTTTTGCACCCTGGGTGAATTTGCCTATGACGATTCTAGCAGTGGGGTTATGCTCCGGAAGCCATTTCGTAAATGCAGAATGACACAATATGGCTTCATGCGCTGTGTACGTGAGAAGCTCGCGCTCTTCGAGAAACTTCAGCAGGGGTATGGGAATCCATTCTTTCTCCTGCAGATGTTTCCCATACCACGCGTAAATTATCGGATGTAAGCCCTTTGCTAACTTCCACGCGGTCAACCGCACGAACCCCGTAGCTGGGGCGTCGTATTTACCGGGCAAAGACACACGAAAGAACTGCGAGTCCGGATGCCCGTAGCGGTCGTAATACTCCTTACAATCCCCCAATCCCTTAAAACTGGCGGGGTAACAATGTTTCATATCCAGGGAGACGTATTCGTTCTCGTCATACTCCATATTCCACAAACCTCCATGACCATGCTCTACACAGGCCTTGGCTATGTCGGCGAATTCCTTAGGCGTGGACTTCCATCCGTTTCTTTTCTTCGCAGCTAAAAAGTCCAAACTACGAGAGCTAAGGACCTCGTCTGAAAAGTCTTCCCCTAAGGTCTCACAAGCACTTTGAATGCGCTGGTGTTCTACTTGGGGCCTGTAGAGGGTACCATCCTGCGTCATAAACTGACTTCCTTCCGCGTCCATCAACCAAACGGAATTCTCGTGGACCAATTCTGCCAACGGCGACATTTTATAAACCTTAGTTTCCTTCTTTTTGGGAAACCTAAGTTCTCGCCAAGCGTGTCCGTTGTGTTGGTAGATGACAATGGGGGCACCTCTACCTCCATATTTTTTCGTCCCTTCGTAAATGCAACCGTCAGTAATGTCCTTCACGTGTATGCGGCGTTCTAAGGCCGTCTCTAACTTCTTGATGTTTTTGATGGTACCTCCAATCCTATGTGTGTCATTTTCCCATTTCCTGATGGCTTCTCTTCTTTTTGGCGTAAGCTTACCGCCACGAGAAGAATCTTCGAAGAACTCTCTTACCAACTTCGCAACACAATTACCCGGATGTCGCATTGGTCGCAACTTTTTGACGTCCGGCTCCTTAATCTCGTACGCGCCGTAAATGACCACGGTAACCGGGTAAGCGACCTCGTAGAAGAGCATGTCAATTCCCTCCAATGCCCCTGGTCTCGTATGCTTATTCAAAACAAACAAACTCTGCTTACCAGACGCCCTGATGGGATTACGGCCCTTTTCTATCACCCACTCGCCGTCCAAATACTTCACGAACGTCAACTCCAAACGGTAGTCACCGTCCGGCATTCTGTCGATTATTCTTTCAGCCATCTCGTGATTCATAGTCTTGTCTGTCTTGCCCTCCATGAAGGTAGCGAAGACAAAATCCGCATCTGAGTTATCCATCACCTGATTTCCCAGCCTGCGCACAGTTTCGTTTTGAATGTCGTTGACGGATGCCATGTATATCTAAAGAATATCTTTCCCTCCATTTGCGACCCCAACAGAGCAGCAGTTAGGAACCTTTCGCGCTGCCGGCAGATCGCGCAAGACCCCCTGTTCCGCGGGTTACCGACCTCCAAAAACCCACCCCCCCCTGGTGTTTTTCGACTTGTGATTTTTGGCAATGCCGGCAATTCGCGAGTCCACCTAACTGCTGCTATATTAGTAATAATATACAGCAGCATAATGTGTAGTTCCAAAAATTATTCATACCCCCTCATGGAGGAATTTTTTTAAGACACCACCCTACCCCCCAGAAATTCTAATTTTCTTCCATACAAACTCTGTAACTTTTGTTCTTTCTCTGACCCCCCTACTCTTCGGAAATTCCAAATTCCTCTGTGGGGTGGGTATGGATGATTTCTGGAACTACACATTATACAAAATATAGCAAAGAAAAATATTTAAGGTGGCTGCCTACTTTTGAACGTTTGATTTGAGCCCACAAAGTGCGCGCGCTTAAAAACCGCTGAAAAATCTACGAGATTTTATTGAAGAACCATACGCGTTTTCAGCTATACCGCTTCAACAGGGCAAAACCCTCAAATTTGGCACAGGACTCTATATTTTTTGATAGCTCATTCGAAAAAAAACTCCTAAAAATCTAGGTTATATCAACATTTTAGGAAAAGTTTAAATCAGGAACACGTGAAAAAATAGATTTTTGTAGGGATTTTTGTTCGACTTTATGAGATTTTTCAAGAGCACCGAAACTACAAAATACGACAAATCAATGTATCTCTGTCTTTTTGTCAAAAATATCCAGGTATTATTGTAGAAGGATTGACTAGCCTTTGTTTGTGCAATCATATAGTCTGCAAATAACTATTATCTTATTAATCTTAATTTTTTCCTAATCTCTTCCGGTGGCACAATTTTTACTCCAAAAGCTTGTGCGTAGGCTTCCATTAAATGCTGATTATCTCGAAAACGAGCTCGAGACACCCTATTTTTCTTTCCAGATTTGGAATCAGCATTAAATTTCAATTCAGAAAATCAAAGTTTTAAAAAAAGCTTAAATCAATTTCCAAAAGTAGGCAGTCACCTTAAGTGCCTACATGTATGACACCTAAATTGATTTTTTTCAGTAGTGATCCTAAATAAGCTAAATAGTAGAATGGTCAAATATTTAAAAAAGATAAAAAATCAGTTAAAATGTTAAAGACTCCTTGTCGACTACAGTGTATTGCGCACCGGAAACAATGAACTACTAAGCAAAGCACCATTATCTCTGCCCGACAAAATGCCAGTCTTGTTATTCCTGCTAGATGTGTTACGACCATCATGATATAATGATACATAGTCACTTAAAGCTTTCTGCGAGATTTGAGAAATTTTGGCAACCATTCTAAGGTAGATTTCAAAAGTCGTGATGCCTAAAAGCTGGAAAATCATAATTTCACAATGAGAATCAACTCTGAAAAATTTAACCTCCTTGCTGTGGAATGAAAAGAAGAAAACTTTGGGAATTTTGTTGACATTTTGCTCTATTGTTGTATGGAAAAATGGTAAAATTAGAAACAAACTACTCAATTACTCACGTATGATTCAGCCTGAGTTAGGGCTCGAACCTGGACCACAGTAGTGAGAGGCGTGGCCAGTAAACCATTATGCTACCCATATCGAGTCAATAGCCAACTTGGACTACAGCCTTAAAAGGGTTATTGAGTGAGTTTTAACTCATTTAAAAATTAAAAATAAAATAAAAATTAAAAATAATAATAATATAATTTAATAATATCTAATATTTAATATTTTTTATTTTATAACATTTTAATAATATTTAATAATAATATAATTTAATAATATTTAAAAATACTAATTACCTCTAGACCATAGTGCAGTGCTGATGCCGCAGGAGGCAATGCCAGGTCTCCATAAGGTAGGATCTTTGGAGCATCCCATCCTTTACTCTCAGTCCATTCTATCCTAAGGTAGTGGTCGGTGAATTCTTTACCAAACACAAGTGTGTTGTTGTCTGGCTTGGGTTTGGGTTTGGTGGCTTCATTCACAGTAAGTTTGTCAAACTAGAATAAAAAAATTTCGATTCTTTATCAAATTTAATAAATAATACACACTCTAGCACTGTGATTTAACATGGAATGACATTAGCATACAGTATGATAATAGTTAATAGAGGGGAATGGTTAGGAAACCTGGCAAACTTCAAAGGACCGGCCTATTGTTTCGCATTTGATGTTGATCGAACAGTACTATCATGTGACACTGATCATGCACACAATCAAAACAAATATGGTGGATGACAGTAAAGCATTCATATTAACTCTATTAACTCTATTAACTATGGTATGATCCAAACTCAAGTGGAACCACGAGCGTAGCAAGAGGTTTCACTGCAAAGTTTGGGTCATATACTAACACATATGTCTGATAAGAGTACAGACCTTAGAAAAGGGACATTGATTTTTTTATTTCCACAAAAAAATGATCCCTGACGTGCATTTTTTCAGTGTTTTTTAGTGATCAAAACAACCAACGGAAAGAGCGTGCGCTCATTGACGTCAGCATACTTGTCTGTCCTCTTATCGAATATGAAAAATAGCATGCACGAAATTAACAATATATTTTGGTAAAATGATAGATATCGATTTTGATTGATCACTGATTTCACCTTACACCAAGACAATTATTAGGGTCTTTAACTGCGAATAATCCAGGGATTGAAAGGTGTTGGTAAATATTCGCTGAACAGACTCCCGTACGAATGATAATTGTGAATTGATGGGTTGCAAGCATTTCCCAAGAGAGTTAAAAGACAAAAACATGGCGGCCATTGTGGAACCGTTAACAATGGATGCTAATGAGAAATCTTTTGTTAAATGGCACCAACATGGTCACGAGGACGTAACGTGCAATCGAAGAATATATTCGTACGGGAATTGCAGAAATTCTATTGCGTGACTTTTCCTGCCGTGACTACACGACTCCCACAAGTCGCCGTACGTGTGACGTACGAAATAGCCACTCCGTTAAATTTATGGAAAGTTCTACTCTGAGCCAATGAATAAATATGTTGTACCCAAGTTGTTTCTAATACTAATAATATGACAATACAATAATACGATAGATAGAATAGATAATACAACAGATAGAACGACAATAAAATACAATAGATTTTCTGAATAAATTACATCAACTGAATGCTATGTAGTGTTCTCCCAAATCATATTACACCAGAGTTTAACCTGGTTTCGTAAGGGTTCAAGGAATAGAAAGATTCATGCTTAGTTCCTTATTCGATTAAAAATTAGAAAACATTAAATGAGCAAAGCTAACGTGATAACATGCAAATTTACTCTGAGCCAATGAATTAATATGTTGTACCCAAGTTGTTTCTAATACTAATAATATGACAATACAATAATACGATAGATAGAATAGATAATACAATAGATAGAACGACAATAAAATACAATAGATTTTCTGAATAAATTACATCAACTGAATGCTATATAGTGTTCTCCCAAATCATATTACACCAGAGTTCAACCTGGTTTCGTAAGGGTTCAAGGAATAGAAAGATTCATGCTTAGTTCCTTATTCGATTAAAAATTAGAAAACATTAAATGAGCAAAGCTAACGTGATAACATGCAAATTTACTCTGAGCCAATGAATTAATATGTTGTACCCAAGTTGTTTCTAATACTAATAATATGACAATACAATAATACGATAGATAGAATAGATAATACAATAGATAGAACGACAATAAAATACAATAGATTTTCTGAATAAATTACATCAACTGAATGCTATGTAGTGTTCTCCCAAATCATATTACACCAGAGTTTAACCTGGTTTCGTAAGGGTTCAAGGAATAGAAAGATTCATGCTTAGTTCCTTATTCGATTTAAAATTAGAAAACATTAAATGAGCAAAGCTAACGTGATAACATGCAAATTTACTCTGAGCCAATGAATTAATATGTTGTACCCAAGTTGTTTCTAATACTAATAATATGACAATACAATAATACGATAGATAGAATAGATAATACGATAGATAGAACGACAATAAAATACAATAGATTTTCTGAATAAATTACATCAACTGAATGCTATGTAGTGTTCTCCCAAATCATATTACACCAGAGTTTAACCTGGTTTTGTAAGGGTTCAAGGAATAGAAAGATTCATGCTTAGTTCCTTATCCGATTAAAAATTAGAAAACATTAAATGCACAAAGCTAACGTGCAAATTCGCTTGCAAAAATTTACTACGAAAATAAATTAAGTTAACATTGAATACATACTTGTATATCCTGATATGTCGACTGGAAGCGAACCTAAAACACAAGATATTAAATAAAGACAAAAATTTAGCCATTTGACTCGATACAATCTTAGTAAATAACCTTATGAAGCTCAATGAAAACTACGACACAAACACACAAAACAGAATTTTGCAATTATTTCTGAAAGAAACTTCCAAGAAAGAAAGAAAGAGAGTAGAGAATTATGACATAAATACTTACCAGTGAGGCTGCAAGTAGTTTTTGTTTTGGAATTAAACGATTATAAAGAGAAATATTGTAAAGTTTTGCGAGTCCGAGAAAATTCATTTTAGCCGCCATTTTGAAAATCCTTGAAGTGATGAAGTATTCATCACCACAGGAAGCCCAAATACTGTCTGGTACAATGTACATGATTTTCTACATGATGAAACTATGACCAAAGACGCCTTTAACTTGGATATCACGTTTCCCATTTCAGACCACGTGTCATTCTCTTGCAAATTAGAAATTTCTTTCTTTGAGTTGTATCTATATTCATGTGTCTTCTCTGTGCAATCGTTAAACAAAGAAATGATACTCTACGGAATGACACGTGGTCTTGAGAATAAGATTCTTTGTTTGAGTTGTGTCCATATTCATGTGTCTTCTCATGTGCAACCATTAAACAAAGAAATGATACTCTAGGGAATGACACGTGGTCTTGAGAATAAGATTCTTTGTTTGAGTTGTATCCATATTCATGTGTCTTCTCATGTGCAACTGTTAAAAAAAATAATACTCTAGGGAATGACATGTGGTCGTCTGAAATACATGAAAACATTAATCCCAATAAATCTAAAGAGGTATTTTAGTTTCATTATTTCAAAGCCCTCTGGAATCAAAATGCAAACATTGGCTTTATTTAAGTGGAAAACAAGAATAATATCAGTCGTAAAACCATTAAAAAAATAATGAGACACAATTGACAATAACACATAAAATTTCAGTCCCTAGCCCCTAATTAAAAACCAACCACACCATATTTTATTGTTTGATGTCGGTTTTGAATTTCGATGGATAACCTGTCCCAGGTTTTGAATTTAGCATTGATACTAACAGGGGAGAGCGGGTCTGAATTCAAAACCTGGGACAGTTCCTCCTTCAAAATTCAAACCCTCCATCAAACATTAAAAATAGGGCGTGGTTGTTTTTTAAGCCAGTTAAAATGCATGTGCTCGTATTTGCATTGAAATTCATTGCATTCATTGAATTTCAATACAAACCCTTGCCCTAGCATTTAAACCTTTATATAAAGCATGGAAAGAAGATTTTTTAACCATATTTGAGTCAAACCTCAGGGATATAATATGAAACACTTTGAGATGTAAATGAAGCTTTGTTTTTCCCTAATCTGAAAAGTACAGTTGTGTATTTACAAGACATCACAAGTATTGTAATAAAAATATCGTAACAATCATATTATTCATGGTTAAGTTGCTGGTCTAGAACTCTACTAATACTTTTAGTCTGTCCGTCCTTGTTAGTGCCATCCTAAATACATTGCTTGGTTTTTAAATACATTTCTGCCAAATTATTTTTTTGTTATTTTATTTGGTTGTTTTAATGATACTATTTCACTAGACATCGTTCGAAATACACGCTTCCTACGTAACCCCCTCTCATTGCTTTTTGGACATTTTGTTCGAAGAGTCGTCGATTTGTTCGCAGTACCTCTGCTGCTTCTGTAAGCAAAAGGAAAAAATATATTATAGTGCAGCCACGGGAAACCCATATAGAGCATAGTTACTTCTAAAAAAGTAACTATGCTCTATATGGGTTTCCTGTGGTTTGCCATCGCTTCCCTGTGGTTTACGTTTCAAAAGCTCCAGCTGTAATCAGATCTGTACTGTAAACTGATAGGTGATTGAATTTAATCACCTATCAATTTACAGCACGGATCTGTTACAGCACAGGGAAGCGTTCCTAAACCACAGGCAACCCATTAAGGGCAAAGTTACATTTCTAAAAGAAGTAATCAAAGTATAGTCAGGTTCCCTGTGATGCTCTTACTATAACCAGGGCCACTTACATAGGTAACCAATCAAAATGTAGACTGAAAACAATGTATTCCAACTTTGGATAGTTGGGCCGATCAGAAACTTAGATTGCATGAGAATGATAATTTAACCTTTATGTTACATGTAATGGATAGTATTCATTCTACAATTTGATTGGTTCTTGCTGTCTAGGTGGCCCCCATTACAGTAGTCGCACTGTTATAATATAATATAAAAATAAGTTTCTGTACAAGTTGGAAAAAGTACAGTGCTATCATGCAGCATGTACATGGCATGGTATTTACTAGTCAATGATTCAACCAATCACAACAGTGGTTTATTGCTCGCCTTTCACCACTGTGGTCCTGGTTTGAGTCCTGACTCAGATTGGATCATTTGTGAATTGAGTTTATTTGATGTGTGGTTCTCTCTTGTGCCTTATGGTATCCTCCCTCCGTAAAAATCAACATGTGAGTTATTGTTTTATGTTGTAAATATAGAATGTAGTGGTAGTGCGTGTGGAGGGAACCTTGTGTCACAGCTCTGTAAGGTGACCAATAGTTGTAAATTATAGGACAGTTCTATGTTTAGTTAGTTTCCTACGCACTCACTATTAGTGTCGTCACACAACGCTCACTGCCCTAAGTAGTAACTAAGTAGCGTTGCATGATGACACTAATCGCGGCTGCGTAGGAGACTAATGTTTAGCAAAGTAATCTTTTCCTACCTTTGTTTAAAGGATCATCAGGGTTTGGTTCCTAAAATGACATGAAAAAATAATAAAAAGGGGTTCATGTAGGTATAAGCCAAATTGAAATTTCCATTTGTCAGCCCTTGCATCTGTTCATTCGTCCTTGCATTCATTCATGCATCCATCCATCCATCCATGCATCCATGCATGCATGCATCCATCCATCCATCCATCCATCCATCCATCCATCCATCTAACCAACCATACAACCAACCATCCATCCATCCATCCATCCATCCATCCATCCATCCATCCATCCATCCATCCATCCATCCATCCATCCATCCATCCATCCATCCATCCATCCATCCATCCATCCATCCATCCCATCCATCTAAACACCCACCCACCCATTCACCCATCCATCCATCCATCCATCCATCCCACCCATCCAAACAAACACCCACCCACCCACCCATCTATCAATCCATCCCTTCATTCATAGATACTTACCAAGAAAAGATATTGTAATCCGTAGATTATGGAGTTAATGGTCAACACAGGTTTCCAGTCTTCTCTATTAACAATCAATCAGAATAAGTTAGCTATGACTGCATTAACTTAAGAAGGCTGTTGAATGAAGCATGAAATTTGCTGTATCTTTTGAAGCTTTGCCTCAGCAATATAATTTTTTATGACTTTCAGCAATATATATTTTTCGAATTCACAAGAGTGAATGCAAAACAGTTAATAAATTCAAGCTTATGCATTTGCTGCATTCATTTATGAAGTCTAGCCATTGTTTTGCACTCACTCAAGGGACAGAGAGGTATGTACATATTCTCAAATGCCAGTACACATAAGCGGCATAGTGGTGAGAGCGCTCATCTCTCATGAAGGTGAACAATTTCAATGTTTGGAATCACCATCGTTTATGACTCCCTCTTTCACTCCAACGAAGGACTAGCATCCGAAACATCAGTAAGTTTTTTCATCTTTTCACAGTGTAAAATTTACCCTTTTATCATTACTGTCATGTATGACTAGTAAGAGTTGCTTGTTGGTTCTCTCCTGTGCTTAAAATGTTTTTCTCCCATTTCTCCTCCATCCACTAAAATCAATTTCTGAATTTGAATTTGAAACCAGTGGAAGAGCCACTCTGGAGTAATCCCATTTATTTATTTTATTTGGTACGGAATGGCTGGGAAAGGAAAATGAATAGTGACGGAGAAGAAACGTTTGCCTTTAAATATAGGAACTTAGACCTGGAGAGAATAGTGGGAACCCTGGCACTTCGTGATTTTACATACATACGCTACTTGAAGTACATTGCACATGTTTGTAGAAGACCAAATTCAAATTTAACGAAACAGTTGCTGTTTGCAATTCCATCTGCTAAATATGTTAGAGATCCATGGATCAAAATTAGTCAACTTCTTAATGTTGATAAACACCAAGCTAAGAAATCTACACAAGACAGAAAAGTTCTAAAAGGACTACTACATCAGAACTTTGGCTCTGTGTAGACTATATAGTCCCTGCTGATCAACTTATAGTTGGAAATAGCGGAATGACACTGATACTGATACTGATTCACTACACATGTATATATATATTTTATCCCCTAAAAGCAGGATAAAAAGATTTACGTCATGACAATAGCCCACCTCCGAGATATGCTTCGCTTGTCACGCACAAAGGTTTCAGTATGAAGCTAGGTGCTAAATTAAATTAATTCTTACCGCCTGTCACGAATGACTGAGCATTTAGCACGTAGCCTCATACTGAAACCTTTGTGCATGACAAGGGAAGCATTTCTCGGAAGTGGGCTATTAATGTTTCCTGGACAGCTTACCTTAAAATATTTAAACAGATGTTTCCTTCCAGGTCAATATTGGGATGGTAAACCTAAGAAAAATAGAAAATGGTATAGAGTTTGGCAGTAAATAATTAGCAATTAGTCCTCAAGCCACCATCACCATCATCATCAACATGATCACCATTATCATCATCATCACTATCATCGAGCATCATTATCATCATCATCATCATGATCACCATTATCATCATCATCACCATCATTATCATCATCACCATTATCATCATCATCACTATCATCGAGCATCATTATCATCATCATCATCATGATCACCATTATCATCATCATCACTATCATCGAGCATCATTATCATCATCATCATCATGATCACCATTATCATCATCATCACTATCATCGAGCATCATTATCATCATCATCAACATGATCACCATTATCATCATCATCATCATCAACAATATCACCATCATCATCATCATCATCATCAACATGATCACCATTATCATCATCATCATCATCATCAACATCATCACCATTATCATCATCATCATCATCATTATAGTCACCATGCATTATCATGATCACCATCATCCAGCATTTTTATCATCAGCATCATCATCAGCATCATCATCATCATTATCATCATCATTATCATCACCATCATCATCATCACCATCACCGACATCATCAAGCATCATCATCATCATCATTATATATAGTCACCATGCATTATCATGATCACCATCATCAAGCAATTTTATCATCATCACCTTAACAAATCGCACATAGATTTCCATTGTCTGTCCTCTTATTGATCATAGATGACGTCTTAAAATGCTCAAAACTAAAGTGGAACCACGAGCGCAGCGAGTGGTTTCACTGTAAAGTTTTGAACATTTTAAGACGTCATCTATGATCAACAAGAGGACAGACAATGGAAATCTATGTGCGATCTGTTTTTTACAACAAACTGTGAAATGTTTACAAAATAAAATAAGCGAAAAGTTTTTCAAAAATTTGTCATTCAAGGAAAGCAAGGCGATAGACCAAACAGCTCCGATTATTGTGAGCTTTTGAATATTTTCGCTAAGATAGTTAGTTTTCATGATCATTAGAGGACAGAGTACAGAAGTAAGACGAAGGTTTTTCGGTTATTTACTTTTGAAAACTTCAAAGGTTATTTTATTACAAAAGTTTTTTCATAAAACACGTCAACATTTCACAACCAAACTTCCTACGCTGTGATTGGCTAATTTTGACAGTTCTTTGACAGCCACTGTGAAAGAATGCTTGCTATTGGTCAAAACTTTTGACATTTACTTATAAATGGCTTTTTTAGCTAAGTCGAAAAGAGTTTGAGTCAGAAGTCAAAGGTTCTAAAAAACGAAGCTTACTAATAAGTTCAGCTAAGAAAAGCAATGTCAATTTCGCTTGACAACATAGACATTCACGTTCTGGATGGAGCAGCCATTGAAGATCGACTCTGGAATGGAGTTAATGGCCATCTCAGACTGTACAAGCTCATTCAAGTCTTTTTCTTCGCAAGTTGCAAAGCGAGATGAATTTTTCATGTCTTCCTCTATCTTTTCCTCCTCCAGAACTGAATATTCGTCGGCAAGACTATCAGCAAGATTAAATTCAAAGTTTGGTTCCTCTTCTGGTTCCATTGTCGACTTTAATTAGCAAAATAAATTCGCAAAATCACAGTCCTTACGATAAAATCCTACCGGCGAGTCTTGTTTTCAAAAACATTACGTCATCCATGTGTCTGTCCTCTTATTGATCATAGCTCTCAGCCAATCAGAATGTGTTATTTACGTGAGTTGTTGTAAAAATCATCATCATCATCATCACCGACATCATCATCATCATCATCACCGACATCATCAAGCATCATCATCATCATTATATATAGTCACCATGCATTATCATGATCACCATCATCCAGCAATTTTATCATCATCACCATCATTATCATCATCATCATCCATCAGGATAAGTACCTTTGTTTCACATTTCACTTTTGGAGCATCATGAGGATATCCAGGTCCAACCTGAAAAAAATGAGAAAATCATTTATTTAGTCAAATGTCTTGAATATAACAACTAAATATTAAACCAGTGGTAAAGAAGACCTTTTGGGGAAGCAAAGGGCCCAGTTGTTCAAAGCTTGGTTAGTGCTAATCCTGGGTTAACTCTAAATAAGACCTATAGAGTTAACCCTGGATTAGCGCTAATCCAGCTTTGAACAACCGGGCCCAGGTGGAGTAGCAGTGAGAGTGCTCGCCTCTCACCAATGTGATCCAGGTTCCAGCCTTGCCGGGCTAGGTTTTGCATGTGAGTAGAGTTGTTTGTTGATTCTCTCCTGTGCTTCGAAGGTTTTCTAGATTCTCTGGCTTTCCTCTCTCCTTAAAAATCAACTTCTAAAATCCAATTGGAATCCAGCGGCAGAAGAGCCACACTTTGGAATCCACCATTTATCCCATTTAATTTTATTATATGCTTATTTATGAGAAGCTTACCTTAAAACTAAATACAAATCTTCCATATCGGTAGAAACCCTATAAAAATGAAATTAAAAAATACTCCTGATAAAGGATGATGTAAAAATAAGCATGGGTGGCGTAGCGGTGAGAGCAATCACCTCTCACCAATTAGACCTGAGTTTTCTTTGTTCGATTGTATCTTTCTGTGATTGTAATATGATGTATTGGGAGGCAAGGGTGGCTATAAATAAAGACCGCGCTGCCCTCATACAAAAAGAGGATATTACCTTGGCTGTGTAAAGATATGGACTTTATCTTTGAGGGTTGAGGTGATATCTTATGAGTAAGCACAGCAAACAGTTATAAGGTATTCTCAACATGAGAAGATAAAACACATATCTTTCAGTTGCCATGTAATATTCTGTTAAAATTAATATAAGATTATCGATGAATTACAATTTTAGTGGCTTTTTACTACTTAATAGAATTCATAAGAATTATTACCGAAGGTGCTCACATGTGAAGATATCATCTAATCTTCACAATATATCACTTTTTATTATATAATTACCAATGAAATATCTATTTTTCTCTATTTCGAAAAATTGATATCTTCACACGTGAAAATAACATGTTATTTTCACGTGTGAAGATAACACCATTGCGATGACTATTCAAAAATACACGGAAATAATTGCCTGAAAAAGCCAAAACATACTCCATTGATAATTATATAATAAACAGAATATTACATGGGCGCTTGGAGATACGAAATTTATCTTCTCGTGTTGAAAATCTCTCACTCGTTCGCTGCGCTCACTTGTGAGAGATCTTTTCAACACTCGAAGATAAATTTCGTATCTCCGCGCGCCCATGTAATATCCTCTATTTATTACACATTTAGGGTCAATATCAGTGTGACAAAGCCGTGAATAAAAACCATATCAGTGAAGTGATAGCATATCACTTCACGGTGAACTGGAAATTGTACATTTTGTCATTATATCGACCCTAAATGTGTAATAAACAAATTTTTACATGTTAAGAGCCTGATATCTTTTTTATTCACTTGTTTACCATACAATGTCACTCACTCACTCAAAGACTCGCTCGTTCACAATATGATATGGAAACACAGGAATAAAAATGATATCAAGCTCTTAACAAGTGTATAATCTCTATATATTCGATATCTCATTATATCATAAGATGACATTATTTTTGTCAAATATTATAGAATGAATGAAATTGAGCTGATCCTTGCAGTATATGAAGCAACTTATGCAGCTGCAAATTGAAAGACTCAGAAAAAAGTCTGAGTCTTGAACAGCAATTCCGGTGACATGCTCTAACCACTGAGCTACCAAGTCTCATACATGAGACTTCAAGGCACATTAGGTGGGTCTATTCGGCTTTATAGAATGAAAAAAACAGTAATTTACCTCATCTGGTGAAATATTTAACTTGAAATTTAGAAGATCATCAGGGTCTGGGAATTCTGTCTGACATGTTCTGGGTAAACAAAGTTCGCTGATATCTGGAACAAATGAAATGAAAAATGTTTATGAGCAATATACAATCTATAATATACTACATTGTGTCACCTTAACTGTAATTCCCACATTAACTAATTAAGCCCAATTATTTTTTATTTAGCATGCTGTACAATTCCAATTCAATCTATGAGTTAGATAAATATTATTTGGTTGATCCAAGTCACGGCCAACTGAATGATTGATCCCTGGAACAACTTCAGGGCTGATCTTTGTCAGACCATGGCTGACCCACAGATCAGACCCTGAAACAACCTCTAACCAGGACTGATCTAAGTCAGGGCATGGCTAACTCACCGATAGAACCCTGAAACAACATCTGGGCTGATCTAAGTCAGGGCATGTCTAACTCACTGATAGAACCCTGAAACAACCTCTGGGCTGATCTAAGTCAGGGCACTGCTAACTCACAGATCAAACCCTGAAACAAGCTCTTGGCTGATCTAAGTCAGGGCACTGCTAAGTCACAGATCAAACCCCTAAACAACCCCCTGGGCATACAGTATGTAAAGGGAAATGCACTTGAAAGCAAGAGCTTGCGCAAAGAATACTTTTCCTATACGAGTTGTATAAAAAAATATTTGATTTTATATTTTATGCCATTTCTCTTGTGTCACATATTATGTGCTGAAACTTTGCATTCTTACTAATATTGAGGTACTCTTTCCATTTCTGGGGTGCTGGCTTTGTCTAATGGGGTAAGAGTAATGTGACCTAATACAGTGTGTGCAGCATTAGCCATCGACTCAAAACCCCTTGAGATATGAATAGCAATGAAACAACTGCCATGTTGGTTGATCTAACAAGAGAAACTAAAGAGGAATGCATTGTTATCATCAACCAAGATGGTGGTTATGATGTAACATGCACATGCTCTATAGTGCTATGGAATATGGTACTCTAAATTAGGTATTTGGATAAGTATGCTAGTACTTAAGAATAAATATAATAATCAAATCTTAAAGCTTGGAAATGTACCCTAATGGAAAGGTATGAGTAAGTTAAAATTAAGATAAATAAATTAATGTAACTATGATCTCAAACTCTGTTTTAAATAGCAAATATTGAGATTTCGTAGATTAGGAAAAAAAATCTTGTCCAGAGAACAATCTTTAATTGTATCACGCCACAATTCATTTGTATTGCATGATTATTATTATTTTCGATGTAAGTTTAAAAGAACAAATAAAGCCACTAATATAAAAACAATAATACAAAGTAGAAGTACAAATATTCAATATTATCAAAAGACAAAATTTAGTATCTAACTATTTTGGAGGATATTTAAAGCCTATTGCGTGAGGTATAGCAAAATAACCTATAAAAGTGTTCACAAATTTCGTTTATAATTCCAAAACAAAAACCTATAAGTAATGGTTTCTTTGTCGAAATGGTGTCTTCATAGAAGGAAGAACGTTGCTCAAAGAGGAATATAGAGATAAGGAAGCGAAAAAATGTAGAAAATAGAGTATTTTATGAAGAAGGTAGTCACATAACCAACGCATTTCTTTGCACAAACCAGTAAGATTAAATGACACAACACGGTCATATTCACCCTTGCCGCACCTTTCTGTAGCCTTAACTGTGCTGCTGAGGCCCTTTTTGTTCCACTCTTCGAGCCTTCGCCTTCTTTTTTCTGTTGTTTAAGCGAAAATAGTTTAATCATGGCTCAGCTATTTTAAAAATCAAGACAAATAGTCTCTAAAGCAAGAATATCTTAACATGGACGGACAACTTTCTGAATTTTTCACTCGGCGCCGGGTCAAATAAGAGCATTTGATTGGTCGATTTTTATCGGAAAGTTTTCGGATCATAACAAACGACAAGTTTTTGGCCACCGAGGAGTGTTCGAGGGTTTGGCGAAAAACTATCGATAATTTAAAACAATTTACGTACTTGTCTCAGAGAGACTCAGGAACTGTCTCAGGAAATAAGAATTATTTGGTGTTGATATTTTCATTTTAGCATAATTACGAAATAAAAGTACAAATGTTTTTCCTTTAGTTTATATAATGTTATAATTTGGCTATCATTTAAAAGTAGACAAAAGACATCTTTTAATGAAAAGTTTCTTAGAAAAATAAACCTTAGGAAAAACAAAAATAAGTCCAATCAGTTTTAAAAGAGTACACTAAGAGGTTACAAATCTGTGATACGAAAATTAAAATAAACTAAGAAAAAGAAGTGTCAAAAAAGTATGCTTAGTGTGGGTTACCTGTGTCAAAGGAAAGATTTCCGAAATTAACCCGAGGACGTCGCGAACTAGTAATACAAACGGAAGCGGAAGTGACGAATTGCAGAGTTTATTTTGGCGCCGTTTAGTTCACTTCCGGTGCGCTGGTTTGGACGGCCGCGTCTTTTTCCCGCCATTTTCATTGCAACAAAAAGTTAATTTTTTCAAAACATTTGTCATTTTGTTTCGTTTTGCTTCAAATCTTTCTCAAAATTGTCCCCAAAATTGTTTATTTTTCTCAACAATTCCTCGCTTTTGAGTCTCCTTCTACAAGGTAAGTTGTAAATAAATTAGAACTAAAGGACTTACAGTTTTTAAAATGAAAAGTTTAATGTTTTGTATAGAAAAATATCAAGATAAGCACTTCCTACAAATGACAAGCTTATTTTTTCGGATTCTTTTGTTTATATCGTGTTTTTTAAAGGTTTTTTTCTTTTTTGTAGATAATAATATTGCTATTCAAAATACTTACCAAAACTCTATTAAACTAATATGAAAATAATTTCTTTAAAATTTGTTCTTTTATTCCTGAGGTTTTTATAAGCAAATAATGTAATGTCATCTTAAATTTTTTTTAATTGCATTTCCTTTAACGTTGTTACAACTTTGGTTTACTAAATAGACTTTTCGCTTATATTTATTTTTTGTTTTTCGTTTCTTAATTGCAGTTAACTTATTTGGTTTGCTTTTAGGGCGAGGAAAAGCCGGATAGTCCACGGGAGTTTTTAACATTCGCAAATGGCTTCAAGTATCTGTTCCTACATGAAAAACGTCAAGCCCAATTATAAAACAAGAAAACAAAAGAAAACAAAAGATCTGCTAACAAAATCATCAAATCCTTCGACAACTTATGGGTATTTTTCTCTTCTGCCAAAAGAGATGCGCTTTCAAGTTTTTTCAACAATTCCTTTGGCTGACTTAGGAAATCTGGCCCTCACGTCCAGACCATTGAGGGATTGTGTGTTGGAGTTTATCGAGAGTAAACAAGGGCTTGAGAAAATACTCCCCTCTATAGCGGTGTCGGAAGAGAGTGCAAGTCATATCGAAGAAGTTGTTTTGTTTGATGATGCTATGAAATATACTGAGCATTTTGGAGATCTTGGTAAGTAAATAAAACTGTCTCCATCCATCCATGCATGCATCCATGCATCTATCCATGCATCCCTCTCTCCCTCTCTCCCTCTCTCCCTCTCTCCCTCTCTCCCTCTCTCCCTCTCTCCCTCTCTCCCTCTCTCCCTCTCTCCCTCTCTCCCTCTCTCCCTCTCTCCCTCTCTCCCACCCTCCATCCATCCAATAATTAATTTATATGTTATAATTGCGCCTAACGTGTTGTTCTTTTCTATGCTAGGTATTTTGATGAAAAGAGTAAGCTGTCTTTTTTCCACAAAAGAGCGATTAAAGGAAGTCGGGTTAACGCTAGACAAGGTAAATATTTTCTTACAATTCGTTTGTTACTCGTTATGATAGAAGATACTTATATTTAGTCACTTTTATCCCTGACAGATGTTCAGTAGCACGCTGCCTAATCCCCTTTTTACTGGGATACCTGCGTTTGCATAGTCATGAAATACCTTTGTTTTTGCCTATAAAAATGAGCAACAGAGAGATTGAAACTGCTCGAGAGTTCCGTCCAATGGAGCCAAGCCAAAGATACTTCCAACCGTTTAATCCGTTATCCGTGAGATATTTTTTTCAAAGTAGCACGAAGAAAGTTGTTCATTTGACACCTACAATCAAGACGCTTTACGATTTTCTAATAGATCAAATTTGTATTTCCTTATGAATAGTTAACTGTTCCCAGGCAGCAGTATACGGGTTCATTCAATAAACAATTTTAGGGAAGAAAAAAAAGAAGAAGAAGAAAAAAGAAAAGAAAAGAAAAGAAAAGAAAAGAAAGAAAAGAAAAGAAAAGAAAAGAAAGAAAAGAAAAGAAAAGAAAAGAAAAGAAAAAAAGGAAGGGAGGGAGAAAAGTAACAAAGAAAAAATAGTCTCTTGATTAGGCGGGGTTCGAACCCAAAGACACAAATTAAAAAAAAAAAAAAAAAAAAAACGATTCCACTTTGCCATACCCCCGAGACATCCGCAGAGCTGAGGCGTCGTATGGACTTCGGACCTGACGGCGATTAAATCCTTCTGCCCTTGGGTGTACGAATTACGCAAGAAAATGTTCTAGCCGAAGCATCAGGGGAGAGACCAGCCGGCCCCCAGACCATATCGGCTAATCCCTTGCATCTCTGCCACGCACGGAATCGGTTGAAAAAATAAAGTCAAAAAGTTTAGTCTATCCGGTGCATTGTTTTAACGGCTATTGTTATGAAAATTTCTTTGAACCGTGGCTCAGTGGGGGAAAAAGTGGGCTTCGAAGACACTGAGTCAAGCCCCCTGAGGATGGTTAGTACCAGGATGGGCGGCCTAAACATTATACCTACAAAATATTTTTGATCATGATTTTTTTCTTGGTTTTTTTTTCTTGTTTTTTTTTTCCGACTTGAAAATAATAGAATAGTTATCTAATTTTCAAGTTTATCTAAAAAGATAGATCCTTTTGATTTGAATACGATTAATTAATTACATTCCACTGATATAAATCGTCAAAAATTAAAAGGCATTTATCAGGATGGTAAAGGGTTATTTCGTGAAATGCGTAATTTGACCGTTTTAATTTTCGTGAAACGTGATTCATATCGACACTCCCTTAACTGCTTTAGAAAATTTAAGAGTGTAAAGCAATTTTGAAGGACGTTTTGAGCTTGTATATATAAGCCTGTCTTACCTTTTTGAATGAAGCATTTAGATTTGGCAGAAACTCAGCGCCTCGCTACTAAAAAATACAAAAATTCATATGTAACTCTCTGCATCTTCAAGCAAACCGCGTGATGTCTACAACATATAGTTCCATAGCATTCTCGAACTCGAACTAGAATCCGACGGAATTAGAATTTGGATTTCTAGATAAATATTTTTTATAATATTAATTTTATGACATAAGTTTTTAATTCAAAATTCTTGGGGTGCATGTTACGTCATAGCCGCCATATTGGTGGACTATGCGAAGCAT
Organism: Actinia tenebrosa; assembly: GCF_029948245.1. Taxonomy (NCBI): domain Eukaryota; kingdom Metazoa; phylum Cnidaria; class Anthozoa; order Actiniaria; family Actiniidae; genus Actinia; species Actinia tenebrosa. Next base: position 11,251,104 of record NW_028292570.1, on the reverse strand, counting down.
TTGAAGCTTCTCTATTGTTAGATTAACCAACATGACGGCAGTTTCATTGTTATATATTCCGGAAGGGATTTTTGGGTCACGTGGTTTCACTCTAAGAAAAGCTTTTGATGCCCCACCTTAGTAGCTCCATCACTGTTACTTTAGAAACTTAGCATTTTATCTTTACTTCGCCTTTAGATTTTTAAAGACTCAGGTAATCTGCCCCACCATGGTATTCCAGTGTACCTTGCCCCTAGGTTCTTGTTTAAATTTAATATGATATTTGATGTTTTTTCCTTTAATTTTTCCATTTTAAAGGACACACAAGTATCTTTATGGACCATGCCCCACGTTTATGTTTAAATGTAACATGATGTTTGATGTTGTTCCCCATGTTTCTTTCCCTTTTTTTAGCTGAAGGACACACATTCATTACTATGCTCTCAGTTTGGTAGTGAGTTCGCTTACAGCTGCTATGGGTCGTTCCTTCGCGCATTCATCGCAGGATGGGAAAACGATGAGAAACTAAGGGCATACAATGCGATAAAAGGTATCCCGGCAATCGATAATCAAGTCTTTTAATTTTAACTGAAGGTAACAGAAAATAACTTTCTAAAGATTGCTAATAAGTATTTATAACAGCGACACAATTTGATGGTCAAGTTTTATATTTTTGCAATTCTCGACTTTCATATCCCCATAATGCCTTGCGTTTTTGGGGGGTAACCAATCAAAAAACTGTCCCAAATTGAAAAGTTTCTTAATTGAATTTATACTATACCTGCTTTTATCTGTACAATGCTGATTATCAGTTTATTCCAAGTTATTTTTGCGTGTGCAGATCACCAAGAGTTTTGGTCTTACAGAAAATGCATTGACTTACGAAAAAATGTTTAAAATTTACCTTAAACGTCTTCAAGCTTCTATCTTTTTCTGTTTTTTACTTCTTCATTTTATCTTTGGATATCAAACAAGGTATTTCAAACATTGTCTGATCAGCCTTCAGCAAAATAAGTGGGTTTTACCCTCTGGTTATCCCCCAAAGACGCAAAGGATTATGGGGATGTGAAAGTAGAGAATGTCGGGTATGTTTTTATTTTTCGCCAACCAATTTTTCTTTTTCAAGGCAGTGAAAGTCATTTCCACTTCGCTATCTCAGATCAGAACATCTTTCAAAATTTCTATTCCAATTTTCATTTAGTCAGTATATTTAACAATTAGACATCAGCTTTTTATGTGCCTGTCCTTTTATTGACGATAAATTGCGTCATCACATTATCAAAGTAGTGTGGATCCACGAGGCGTAGCCGAGGCAATAGAGGTGTATCTCTGATATCTCAGTGCTATCATGATTCGCTTTATTAACAACAGGTGCCTCATGTTTGGACGAGAGAATAGAGAAAGTGCTCAATTCGTCTCCCGGTACCTACCCTTGGTTTGAAAAGTACATTCGGGTGTTCTGTCGTGAGATTTTCCTGAACAAAGCCCTTGATGACCAAGATAGGGGGTTCTGGTTGTCGACTATATTGAAGCCATGGCCACTTGTCTTTCAAGCAAGACTTCTGTACATTTTGTACGGACCTTTCTATCGTGATACAGGTATATATATGTGGTCAAAAGAAGTTCATTTAGCCTGTCCTGGGTGGTAATTTCTGTCATCCATTTAGATTACTCGGGTACAAAAAAAAAGTAGTAGCACTTAATAGCCAATGGCTAACAAACCTGTGGCCCTCATTCCGTGATCGAATTGGAATTTAGGAGTTGATTTTTGCGGAGGGAGGAAAACCGGAGAACCCGGAAAACCCTCGAAGCACAGGAGAGGACCAACAAATAACTCTACTCATATACAACACCGAACCCGGCGGGACTCGAACTCGGGTCGCATTGATGAGAGGCGAGCGCTCACACCTCTTACCACCCGTGCTTTCCAAGAATTCCCAAGAATGTGACAATCAAGACACACGCTGCAGTGCATCTCTTAAATGAATGCAATAAAAGCACAAAGATCGATTAATTATGGATGGTTGAAATTCCATGTACTTTAGGTCTCATCAACTGGGTAGTCATGTCCACGTGTCCTACATTCTATGGCGTCGACGACATTGAAATAAGAGATCTCGCAGAAGCTTTGACACTGCTGCACAAGGAATGCGAGAAGACCTGGAATGATGATGATATCATAAGCGTCATAGAGGAACTCTCAGGTAAATTTATAGACCCCTTGTAGCACGTCAGAAGGCTGGTCAATTTGGAGTACCTTACAAAACGTTTCCAATTCTCATGAGATTGAAATTCTTTTGGTTTGTCGAGCTGCTTTGACATCACATGTAAGGGGTCTCAGGCCATGGCATAGCTTTTTAATGTAAAGTAAGCGGTTTGCTACATGTATTTTACTGATTGTGTTTTTGTCCGTAATATGGTACATCTTGCGTCAAAATGCGCGACTTATCCCCCCTCTCCTCCCCTTCCTACTCTGGGGCTCTCACCACTGTTCAGTAACGTATGTTTAATTTCGTATTTGCAGTTATAACTAATGACTGGTGTCTAGAGAACACAGCCAAGCTTCTTGTCATGTGCGGCGAAGAAATCACTTACGCAGTTCTGGGAAGCAAAGCTGTAAATGGAAGAGTACACGAATTAGCTTATCTTGGATATTATGTGACGCAGGTAAACATAACTGAAATCAAAGTAAATGGTTTGAACCCAGGTGCTGAAGTTTGGTGTGAAATGTGAACTGAAATCGTTGCCAAAAGTCTTTGCACGATAACATTTATACAAAGATGCAGCATTGAATATCTCAATTGACCTGAAACATTATGTTTTGTAGCTCGCGGGTCGTTATGATATGGGAAGAAGCAAAAGCAAAAAACTAGAATCGTTCATGGGGCTAATCAAGAAAATCCTCACCGCCATGCCAGGATACAAAAATAAAGTATCTTTCACCATGTCGCTATTCAACGTATGGGAAGAGAATATTATTACTCTTACTGAAGCAATACAGGAGGATACAGGTACTGACTGAGCTATGTCTTCTTCCTTACGCATGTAGAGGCGAATCCTGGATAATGTCGAGAGGAGACGGGAGGGTGGGGGTTGCGGTCTCTCTTTAATGAACTTCGCCAAACTATTGCAATACAGGAAGATACAGGTACAAACTAAGCTATATCTTCTTGCTTACGCATGTAGAGGCAGATCCTGGATAATGTCGAGAGGGGAGGGGAGGGGAGAGTGAGGAATACAGTTTTTCTTCTTTCAACTAAGACACAATGTTGTCGCATTTCCTTTTGATTTAAAAATAGCAGCAAGCTCCTTGACTGACGTTCGACAAAAAGAGCAAATGTTTCCTTTTATTATTGTTTTCGTCGCTCTTCTTCACTCCAATTCTTTGCATGTTATGTATATAGCACGCACTAATATAGCTTTTGGGGTATTGAGGCATTTCCTAGTGTGACTGCTCTTCAAAAAAACTTATGAGCAATGTCATAAGCAATAACTCTAAACTCTGTATCGGTGCCATTAAATGTTAGTGATTGTTTGGATCCTTAAAATGGTCTTCATTTGGTGTAATGTTGTTTTTTTTTTGTAGAACGCGAAGGATCACCAGAAGAACAAGAACAAGCACTTATTGAAACAGTCCACAATCTCTCCAAGGTGGCGGCGTTTCTTCTAAAAGAATCCATTGCTAAATGAGTGATTAACCCATACAAATATTGTTACTGACCAATGCAACTACATTTAATGTAGTTTTTTTTAGTAAACTTATGCACTAGTAAATTGAAACCCCCAACCCCAACACCCCCGGGACAGGGCGGGAAATGTAGCATCCATGTAGTGTTAAATTTTTGCACTTTCGCTCCGGTCCCCTGGTAAAGATTTTTTGCTTTCAAAATAGTTAAGTTGTTGAAGTATATACCCGTGCAATGACGCTGTTAAATGCGCGTTAAAAAATCTGCGGTCTTGCCTTGTCAATTCCCCGCCCTGTCCCGGGGGTCGAAGGTAAGGGGTTAATTAAGTAGTGCATTATGCTCGCGTGCAAACTCAGTGACCTATGCAACGTTAACTGTGCAAGAAAAAGCATCACTCTAAAAAAATCATTTGCAAAATATTCTTATTTCTGTAAGAAAGCAGTAAGTCTCTCTTCTCATTTTGTTGCCCGTCAACTGATATTGGATTTGGGCTAGTTTCTCAGTCACCAAAAGAAAATTTCTAAAATCAGTAATAAAGAAAATTTTGGCGATGAAAACATTGACATTTTACAGCGGCGAAATTTGTTGATTGCAGCATAAGTACTAGGTGGCAGCTGAGGTTAAATCCATTAATTATTACAATTCTTATGCAAAAGATAATATGTAAATAGTATTCTAAACTGAACTACAAATTTTACCCGATTTATTTATTGAAGATTTTGAAATATCCAAGACTTGCTAATTTATATGCAATATTTTAAAAGACAATATCATTCATTTATATTTATTAATTTATTGTTGTCTATAAATGTATAATATGGTATTAAATTGAAAAGTTACCATCTTTGATACAGCTTCGACAGTGTTTTATGAGCCAAGGGAAGGCTAAGAAAATTATAATAGCTCTTACAATTTCATTATTTAAGAAAAGAAAGAAAGAAAGAAAGAAAGAAAGAAAGAAAGAAAGAAAGAAAGAAAGAAAGAGAGAGAGAGAGAGAGAGATGTCTTTTATTAAATCTCGGGAAATTTCATCAATGTACAAATTGGTTTTCATGAAAACCGAGTTGATAGGTAATATATATCAAAAATTGATAATAACGTTAAGAATAAATAGACAGATTATGAAAAAAATTATCATCTACCCCCCAAAAATATTATAATAATTAAAGTGTTAAGGACCAACAGACGAAAGATTCCTCTTAAAAGATTTTAAATTATTGGACAGTCTGACACTTTGGGGTAACGAGTTCAACACTTTTGCACCGTCATAAGAGAGAGCTCTTTTTAAAAAAACTCAGTGCTGAGTTTCGGTAACTTTAAGCACTTCTCTCTACCACGAAGATCGTAGGTATTTTCTTGAAAATAAAAGAGTTCCCTTACAGATTACGAACGAACGAAAGAACGAACCTCCTAGCGCATACCTTTTAGCTCCCTCCCCCTGAACTATATTCAATCCCTTCCTGTTGCGCATATGATCATGATAAATGATAATCTATGTTGCGGCTCTGTATTTATGTAATTATTTATTCTCATTAACCTTAGGACCGCCTCCCAGAATTAACTATCGTTGACGTGACCTTTTGAATCAATACACCTTTAATGACAAAAGAAATTAAAACACAACTAAAACGAACCCTTTCAAAACACCGGGTCGAGCAAACACAATAATTGTCATAATTGCAGCATTGAGGTACGTTTTTTCTCCATATATCATTACTTTTATATCAATAATATAATCCATAAATTACCGATAAATCAGGTTTTTAATAATTAACTCAATTGGCGAGGCTACCTAGCTATCCGTATTTAGATTTCGAAAGTCAGAAATATTCCATCGATAAGCAATTTTGGAAAAAATCCCCCAAATTGATTTGTATTATCGTATCACCCGGAAATAAAATTGTATACGTTTTCTTTAGAGCTCGTTGAAGCGTCGCTCGCGATGGGAACTAATAATTCGAAAGGAGAGCCAGCCAAGCTTAGAGAAAACGAAATTGATGAAGGCTTCGAGGACGTCGAACGATACCATGGAAATTCCAAAGATGGTAGAAGACATGGACTAGGAGTTTATTACTACGATAATGGTGATATTTATGATGGAGAGTGGAGAAAAGGACGCAAGGAAGGACGAGGAACTTATGTATTCGCTAATGGAAAAAAGTGAGTCTTCTTAGATTTTAGATTTACATCGATAGCATACTTATCGTTGAAATTTAACACGTAAATATTTAGCTCTTAAGTCGATTATAACTTGAATGGCAACAAGAATATATATATATGGACTTTGAGTCGTTATGCAAGCATAAAATTAATTGTCATAAGATGGCTGTATTAACGTATTTAAAAGATTATATTTGCGCCAATCAATAAAGAAATACGTCCCATAGATTCTTTATATGCGCATCAATTCTGTATAGAGACAAAATACTGAGGGTTTGAAATGTTTTAACCAATTCAACTTCAAGCAAAAGCTTCCTTTTATTTACAAAGTCAAGAACAATTTTATTTCCGAAGGAATAGTCATTTATAGCGATTAAGAAAACTTGATCACAAACTTTATATTTTATCAAAATTATTGTTTCAATCAATTTAAATCCCATTTTGCAAATGAAATATTTTTGACTGAGTTTCCTAAATTATGCAATGTCAGACATAAGATTCAAATATATACTTTAAATCGTTATTAGCTTTAATGTTTAACTGGAGGATGATAATTGAATAAATTTTCAAGAAGGTGAAATAAGTTTCAAGAGACTATTTACTGGTCAAGCAAATTTGAGACAAATTTTTAATCCTAAGTATAGGATTTACTTATTTACACTCCCAATGAATCTCAAGTTGGAAAATAATGGCTTTGACAAGTATTGACACAGCCTTCAGGAGTGACAAAAGAGGGGGAAAAAATTCCTTCTTGGTTGAATAATTAAAATCAAATATTATAAGGGTTGAATTATGCATGCGTTAGCATGCAGATCCCTTCACTGGGCAAAACTAGAAAAGCATCAATCCTGACTACAGTATTCTCAAGGAAAATTTCTTGTCGTAAATTTTAATTTAGAATATAAGAAGTTTACTTTATTTCACAGTGAGGATACTCAACTGTACTGTGAACACTTTGAGTTTTTTGTCACTTTTATAAAATGAATGATTTACAGATTTACTTTATAGTGAGTCTACATCTACTAAGGCTACCCAAACACATATGAAATCAAATTTACAAATCACATTTTTAACCGCTGCATAACAGATGAATTAGTGAATTCTGGATTTTAAGCTGCTTGTTGTTCTCTCCTGATCATTGCATGCTGACACACGTATGAAGAGGAAAATGTGAAAATTTGTATAGATTCTATTGTATTTAAAAAATACTTAATCATGATTGGCTAATTTGTATGAAAATTTATCTGGGTGGTCTTATTTAAAAATTGGTTAATTGTTGGTAAAGTTGCACAAGCCAATTCAATTGATTTTTCAAGATATAGTTATACTGTCACTTAGATCAACCCAGAGGTTGTTTCGTTCAATCTGTGAGCTAGCTGTGCCCTAGCTGAGTTTGGATGAGCGGATCAAGAACTCAAAGCAGGAAGCACCCCCCCCCCCCCCCCCCACTATTAAATTTCAGACAATGCTAATTAAATTTACATTACCTAAATAATATTTTTTCATTTCTTGAAGGAATGTTGGCTGGTTTTATAGAGATGAATATGTGGGAAATGAACCAAATGAAAAACTGAAAAGAAAAATGAGAAAAAAGAGGATGTCGTATAGTGATGCTGAACCATTACCAAACAATGTTGAGTAAGTGATAATAACAATAACAATAATAATCGTTTATTCCACCACTTTGTGGCTAGGCTGAATCACAGTGTGGGTCAGCAGAACAGTATGTGTACACCTACTTGCAAAAAGGTTGTCATAGAGAAATTGAAATATAAACCTGTAGTAATTAGGTAAATTAGTAAATTTACCAATAGGAATAAATTATCATTGACGTCAAACTCGAGTGACCCAACCAGCTAGATCATACTAAGAGAAATGCCAGACAGTGCTAGAATTCATGGTTTACGTTACACTAAAATTTCCCAGTGTAAAGTTCTTGAAATATTATAAATTTTTGGTGTTGTAACCTAAAATAAATCAGTTGATATAAATAACAATATTAAAACTTTCTAATATTTCATATTTAGCTTTACACTGGGAAAACTTAACAGTTTATTTTTCAATTTCTCTTTGACAACCTTTTTGCAAGTACTATAATAAAGCTGTATGTACTATTGATATCATACATTAGTCAAATCCAACTATAGTGTACTATATTGTCAATGCTGCATTCTGATTGAATGAGTTACTACTGGGCTATAAGTTATATATCCTTCTAGTAGCCAAAAGAGCCGGCTTTGAAAATTTTAAACATTACCATAGATATAACTTGAATGTCAAAACTTGTTTGCATCTATTTATTTGACCTCCCACCCTTCCCCTCTCCCCCCCCCCCCCCCCCCCCTCCAGAAAATATCCCGGATCTGCCCCTGTATGGTACTCTTACCTATGAGTGTTGAGTCACAACAGCCCAAGGGCTTCAAGACTAATTGCAAATTAATTATCAGTATGCATGAGTGTAGTCAAGACATGCAGTCAATCATCGTTTAGTAGAGAAGGGATAGGTCATAACCTAGGAGCATAGGTTTTTTGCTCTCCTGTATATAAGACAGGAAATAATGTCATGTAAAACCCTGTAATATTAAAGTTGAGTGGTCAAGCACAGAACATATCTTAGCAGGGGCGGCAGAACCGGGGGGCCTGGGGGGAAATGTGCCCCCCCCACCAAATTTTTTGGGGAGGCCTGGCCCCCTCAAAATATTGGTTCTTAGTCATTGTTTTACAGCGCATGTGTCTGCAATCAAACAAAACATTGTCATTTTCACACAGCGTAAAAATATAATCTTCAGTGCCCCCCCCCCCAAAGATTTTTGCAGTGCCCCCCAAAGATTTTTAGCTTCCACCGCCCCTGCTTAGCTCCTTGCTCCAAGGAAACAATAATGTAATTATGATTATTCTTTCATTTCCACTGAGCCTTGACCAGGATTGTTTTGATCGGAAATGACATCTGACAACTTGTTTTTCTTGATTTTCAGGTCTTCTGTACAGAACCCCACATGTCCCACTACACACAACACAGACAGTGAAGATGAAGATAACAATGTACCCAAATTAAAGGACGACACAAACCTAGATATTCGTCGAGCACAAAGCATGCGAAGACAACAATACTTTCGAGCCAAATATAATATTCCCGATAAAAAGGACCCTGAAGAAATGATACAAGATTCTAGAGGTCTGCGTGACTCAGTACGGGCAAAATGGGGCTTAAAACGAAGCAAATCCTGTCATGACGGAAGTTCAAAATCACAAATGAAAGATCCTAGGTTACTCACCAAACAGGAAGAAATGCTTGAAAGAAGAAATAGTAAACGACAGAGAGAAGCCATAAAGGCTCGGTATAATCTGCACTGAATTGGCATTCTGAATTGTCGTGTGCCGTTTATGATGCTATGCGGTTGTGGAGGAAACATTTGCCCTATGGAGCGTTTTCACTCACGTGACAAGTCAGCCATGGTGTACCAAACAATAGAAACTTTCTGCACAGCTTTTGCATAAAAATAGAGTTCAATTCCTAGAGAATGGAAAATGTATGTATATTGTTTTGGTACACCAACATGACTGCTGTGACGTCACATGAAAAGGCTCAATTTGATATTGACATCACAAACTGCTATTTTGCAATGAATAGGCGAAAAAATCAGGTTTGTTTACTGGTGCATGTTTCATCCCACGGTTCCTTCCCTTGAGTATTATCTCTTTCTTTGTCAAAATTTTTTTTCACATGTTAAACCACATGTCATTCGTAAAGTATTACACTTTCTTCATCGGAATTGTTTTTCCAATAAACATATCATACCAGAGGTCATTCCCAAATTAAATTATCTGTTCCAGTTGTATTCATATTCATGTGTCTTCTCGACCATTAAACAAAGCCGGAAATGATATTCTAGGGAACAACAGGAGGTGGGTTTGGGAAAAAAGTTAACTCTTCCCTACCCCACTATCCACGGGGATAAATTCCATTACCATTGCACACATATGCAAACTAAATGACTTAATAATTGTAAAAAAATATTGCTACAATAATAAAAAAGTTTGACTGAAAATTGTAAATTTTCTATGTATTTTCTTTTATAAGGAGAGCATCTGTTTGCTTTTTGCCCCAAAGCATGTGTACTTGTCCTGCTTGCCCTGCTTGCCCTGGATTTGACTAATCAAGGTCTTGGGTTTCCTGTGTTATTACTAATGTCTGGGCTCCCAGTGTGGTTCTGAGCAACGCCTGGCTGTTTATGTTTTAGCATCTGTGCTCTCTTGTTTTTCAGTCATTTGTTTACTGCAATTTTCATAATCATGCGAGCTCTGTGTCTGCAATCTACAAGCTGAAATAGGTTTTCGCTGCCATCAATCAAATCCCCCGGGGGGGGGGGGGGGGTGTACTCCCATATATGGACTTTACGGGGATGATCCGATAAACATGGTATGGTTTTTCAAGCTTCTTGTCATAAACAGGGTATGCAATTTCACTCAAGTTCCAAGTTCTTCCTGAGTTTACTGTCATATTCTACTTTCGTATTGACCGAAACTGGTTATTATGGTCGTAAAAAAACGATAATTAAATGACATGATAATTAAAACGGGAACTCAGTGCAATTAATTATATCTTTTGTCATGAACAGGGTCTACAAATTTGGTTTTTTTTGTCATAAACAGGATACCCCTTTCAGAATCCCAGCGGAACACCCCTACCCAAATTTGGCGGAGTACCCCCCTCCGGGATGAAACCTAATCAGTCGGTACCTTTTTGGGCTTTCACTCTCAAAGTTTTAGGGATACTCGACCCATCAAAAACAATTTCTTTTTCAACCCCCTCCCCCCTCCCCCCTCGGACTTAAATAATGGCTGGTCCCTAATTTGAGTTACACGAGAAAAATTCAGTTTCCCTGGGTAAAAAGGCTTCAATGTTGTGCGTCTTGTCATGGCTGCCATCACGTGATGGTGCAAAGCCTCTATTTTGCTAAATTAGTCCGGAACATTTCTTTATCAAAGTAGTAAAGTAGGTTAGTATTATCATTATTATAAGTAGCAGTAGTATAATCACAAAAAAAGATGCACACAAACCGGTTGAAACCAAAGAAGATAATAAAAAGCCGGCAAAGACACTGGTCCTCCTCTGCTTACATAACAAGACATTAGCAATTCCATATAAGGAGTTATTGACATTTTCGTCTCGCTTGGCCGGGGAACTGACCCTATTGTCGATTTAAAAATATTTCTTTGGCCTGTAAATTCGATAGCGCTATTACTGTATATATGTGAAAGCGGATTTTTGTTTGAATTGTTCAAAGCGACTGTAAAGATACGATACGAAGATTCTACTAAGGTGCGTGATGAGCTTTTTTAAGACATTTGCTAGAAGAAGCACAAGGTCTTCGAAAAACAAACCAAACAAACTGAAAGTTGACGAAGACGACTATGTACATCTTGAACGATATCAAGGAAGCTACAAAGATGGTAGAAGACATGGAAAAGGGGTTTATTATTTCAATAATGGTGATATTTATGATGGAGAGTGGAGAAAAGGACGCAAGGAAGGAATTGGAACATATGTATTCGCTAACGGTAAAAAGTGAGTCTTTTTATCTAGCTCAAAATATTCTGTAACTTCTCAAATGAATCTGTAAATTACAATTAATGTTTATATTAGTTTCACGACAATTTAAAAAAAATTCATTTAACGATTACAATCAACGCAATAATTTAATTGAATAAAGCTTTGAAATAAACGTTAAACATCGACCAATATCCTCTTTTTTTTAACCGTTATTGAAAGCAGTACTCTAAGAGCGCTAATTGCGTTGGATTTTTAAGATAAATAGATAGCTCTAAACAACACGGAAAACTTAGCTAAACAATATTTAAAGGCTTAATGAATTAATATAGTAAACATAGATGCAAAAAAACAAAATAAATGTACACCTACTTGAAGGAAAGTTGTCATATAGGAATAAAGAAATAAAAAAATAACCAATGAAATATAGGAATTTATTATCTTTTGAGCTAGACAAGAGTTAGTATTTCACTGTTTTGAAGGTAGAGTACAAACACTAAAAATGTGCAACACTTTGCAGTATTTAGTAGTAAATAGTGCTGATTAAACAATAGAAAACAATAGGATGAGCATAATTTAGCAGTATTTAGTGGTATTTATGTTACACACTTATAGTGTTTGTACTCTATAGACTGACTGACATTTTTGATATTTCCTTATTGACATATATTTGATATTTCCTTATTGTAGAAAGCTTTAGAATCAAAATATTAAAAATTATTTCTAATTAATTCCTATTTTTTATCTTTATTTTTCTATGACAACGCTCTTGCAATTAGGTGTATATATTAAAGTGCTACTCTGATGAAATCGCTCAAACTTGAAGAAAAAAAATATATGTAGCAATGTTTGATGTTGAGTGTATGACGTAACAGACTCCAAAAAATAATCGTAAAGATATCATACTTTCGTCCTGAATATCGAGAAAACACTTCATACAGTGATTTATTGGACCTTTAAAGAGTATTCTTAGGAAGTTTCAGCTGAATCCAAGTTTGAGCGATTTTCGTCAAAGTAGCACTTTGAATAAAAACGCTACTTGATTTAGGAGCCGAGCTTGTCAAACGTTGACCAATGAGAGCTCAAAGAATTTCAAGAATGAAAAGCCCGTTACAGCAAATACTTCCACCAGGTCAACTTTCTTTTCAGACCACGTACAGGGACTTAGGAGCTCCTTAAAACGTCTTCATATTTCTTTTGTTTGTTTGTTTTTGTTTTGTTTCTTGTGTACATCTTATAGAAAGAGCAGTTTTCAATGACTGTGAAAAGCTCACGGCACAAACGCGGTCGTGACACAGCAACTACGCCAGAACAATCACATGGCACAAAAATATCTATCCAAACAAGTGCCCGAAACACGGCACGAACATGACAAGGACATTGTCGCACCAATGTCACGTGACGTAGCAATATGCGCCAGCCCAATCACATAACACAAAATTTTGCTCTCCATCAAATCAAATGCCCGAAACACGGCAATGAACATGACACGGACATTTTCGCGCCAATGTCACGGCACTGCATGCCAGACCAATGATATTGCGCGAGAAAAAAATTCTCCAATCAAAATTCTAGAAAGCATCACGTTCGCAGCAAGGCACGCATTAGGGCACCGGCACTGCCTGTTAACTATTTCGAGGTTGCGTGAAAGACTAGAGTTGGATTTGCAGTGCATTTTAGTGTTTAAGGGGGAACCTAAAATATGTCCTATAATGCAATTCGTTGGTAATGCCAACTCGACCTCGGAACGTCTAAAATATAAAATGAATTTGCCAAAAAAAAAATTAATTCTGGGGAGAACCCCCCCCCCCCCCCCCTCAACAAAGCCAGATTCGCTTCCCACACAAGTCCATGCCAGCCGCATAATAAATTTTCTTTTTGATTTTCTTGCAGGAATGTTGGCTGGTTTTACCGAGATGAATATGTTGGAAAAGAACCAAACGAAGAACTAGAAAGAAAAATGAGAAAAAAAGAGAACTTCCCCTTTAGATGACGCCAAGCCATTGCAAATGGAAAACGAGTAAGATATCAACATTTCGATTTTATTTTCAATGAGGAATTTTGCTGATAGTAAATCCCTGGCATATGTGACGTCAAAGCTGCTCGAATCTGGGGGACAAAACAAAAGAATTTCAATCTCCTGAGAATTGGAACCTATTGTTTTGTCCCCCAGATTGAGATGCATTCCAAAGTTCTGCTTGGGTTGTAATGTTTTTTTCCATTTCAAACCTCGTGTCATTCTCTTGAGAATAAGATTCTTTGTTTGAGCTGTATCCATATTCATGTGTCTTCTTATGCGCATCCGCTAAATAAAGAAATGATACTCTAGGGAATGACACGTGGTCTTGAGAATAAGATTCTTTGTTTGAGTTGTAGCCATATTCATGTGTCTTCTCATGTGCAACTGTTAAACAAAGAAATGATACTCTAGGGATGACACGTGGTCTTGAGAATAAGATTCTTTGTTTGAGTTGTAGCCATATTCATGTGTCTTCTCATGTGCAACCGTTAAAGAAAGATATGATACTCTAGGGATGACACGTGGTCTGAAATGGGAAAACGTTTCATTCAAGCTAAAAAGGTTTATAGTAGACGTGGTTTTCAGCATTTGAACCAGAACAAAAGTAACTAGCTAAACTGAAATATTTCAAGCAATTGTTTGTTTGTACAGGGCAAGTGATTTGGAGTATAGCTCACAAAGCGACGATGATGAGATGACTCGTGGAGTGTGCCAAGAATTTTTGGACAATTGTAAAAAGGTCACAGAAAAAAGTTAGCAGAGATAAGTGCTAGACTAGAGAGTTTTAGATTTACGTTCACGGCAAACGTGAAACGTCAGTTGACCAGTAAAAAATTCTTTTGAATTACTGAAAAAGAATCGCAAAAAAGTCCAAGTAGTAGAAAACAAGAGTATTTGCGCTTGGTGAGAAGGTTTGTAAAAGGTAAGTAAAATACACGAAAACTATGAAAACGTGGTCACGTTGCCGTTTGCGGGGGTGAAAAAAAGTCAATCTAAAACTCTCTAATCTAAAACTCTCTACTGATTCAAAGATACTCGAAGCGGGATTTTTGGCCAAAGAAAAAGTCTTATTGATTGGATTAGCTTTTTCCATATGGACTGAGACTCGTATAATTTAAACCACCAACACCCTCCACCCCAACCCACCCCACCCACCCCACCACCCACCCCTCACCACCCACAGGACACACCCCACACCCACCCCCACCCACAACCCCCCCCTCCCCACCCCTCCCCCCCACCACCCACCCCCAAACCCACAAACACCGCACCCCAACGCCCACCCACCCCCCCCCACCCCCCAACCCCAAAACCCCAACACCCAACGGACCAACAAAAAACCCCCCCCAACCACACACCAAACAAACCACCCCACAACCCCCACACACACAACCACAACACCAACCCAACACACACCCATCGCCCCTCCCCACCCCCCCACCCACCCCCCCACCCCCCCACCCCCCCCCACCCCACCCCCCACCCCCCCCCCCCACCCCCCACCCCACCACCCCACCACCCACCCCCCCCCCCCCCCCCCCCCCACCCCCCCCCCCCACCCCCCCCCCCCCCCCCCCCCCCCCCCCCCCCCCCCCCCCCCCCCCACCCCCCCCCCCCCCCCCCCCCCCCCACCCACCCACCCCCCCCCACCACCCCCCCCCCCCACAACGCCCACCCCCACCCACCCCCCCCCCCCACCCCCCCCCCCCCACTCCCCCCCAGGAACCGCCCCCCACCCCACCACCTCCGACCCCTCAACGACGCCACGCCGCCCCACCTCCCCCCCCATTCCCTCCTCCCCCCCCCCCTCCCTAAGCGACAACCGCGCAAACACACCCGCCCACCCCTCCCCCCACCTCCCCCCCCCCATCTTCACCTCCACACAGCCGCCACCCTCTACCCCCTCATCCCGCCCCCACACCTTCCCTCACCCTACACCCTCCCCCCCTCCACACCCCCCTCCTCCCAACCAACCCCCCACACCGCCCAACCCCCCACCTCCCCCACCCGCCCGCCCCTAAACCTCCACCCCCCAACACCCCACCTCACCGATCCCCCCACCAGCCCCGCTGCCCCTCCAAACGACATGCCACACCCCAGACTCCCCCCCCAACCTACTAACCCTCCCCCCCCCCCCACCACCCAACCCCCCACCCCCCCCCCCCCCCGAACCCCCCCGAACCAGCATCCTCCCCAACTCCCCATAACGGAACGCCCCCCAAACTAAACCTCACCCCCCCCCCCAACCCCACACCCCCCCTACAAGACACCACCAACAACACCCCTCACACCCACCCTACCCACCACACCACACCACACCCCCCCCCACCCCGCAACAACAACGTGTAACAATCCCCACAAAGCACCCCGCACTCCGCCACAACCGCAACTAATGCCAATCCCCCCCCCCCCCCCCCCCGACCCCCCCACCCACCCCCCTCCCCCGCTCCCAACCACCCCCACCCACACCCCCCCCCCCCTCAACCCACCTCCCCCACTGACCCACGCCCCCCCCGCCCGCACCCCGCCCCCCCGCCACTACCCACTCCCCCGCCGCCCCCTCACCACCCGCCCCTCCCCCCCCCCCGATCACATCCTCCATCAGCCCGATCCCGCCCCTCCCGATCGCGCGCCCCCCCCCCCTGCCCCCTCCCACCCACCACCCTTTCTGGCGCCCCCCACCGCCGCACCACCCTACCCCCGCCCCCACCCCCCCCTCCACCGACTCAACGACCCCCCCGCGGCACCACCACACCCCCTGCCCTCCCACCCCCCCCCCACCCCCGCCCCTCACAACGCCAGCCCCCCCCGCGCCCACGACCCACCACCGCGCCCCCCCGCCCCGCTCCGCCGCGGCCCTACCACCGCCCCCCCCCTCCCCCCCCCCCACCTACTCCCCCCACCCCACATCCTCTCACACGCGCCGCAACACAACGCACCGCCCCACCCCCCCGCCGCCCTCCGGCCCCCCCCCCCCAACGGCAGCTCCCCCATGACCGCGCTCGATCAGACCGATCTTCGCGCGATTAGCCAGGGCCTGGCCCCGCCACCCCCCCCTCCCCGCCCCCCCGCACTCCGGTCAGCGCTCTCCACTCGCCTGTGACCGGACAGCGCCGACACCGCCGACCCCCCAACCGCGCCTTCCCCCCCCCGTCCCCCCCCCCGCCCCCACCCGCCCGCCCACCCCACCCCCCCCCACCTCCCGCCCCCTGGCCACCCACTGCCCCCCCATCAACGCCCCCCCGCCCCCCCCACGCTCCGCCGCCGCCTGGCCACCCCCCTCGCCAGCCCACCCCCACCCCGCTCCCTCCACCACCCCCCCCCGGCCACAGACCAACAGCCCCCCCCACCCCAGCCCCCTCTCACCCACCCCCACCCTATCCACCCCCGGGCCCGCCAAGCCCCACCCTCCCATCCCCCCCCCCCGCGCCCCCCCCTCAACCCCCCCTCCCCCTCTCCCACGCCCCCCCCCACCACCACCTAACTCCACTCCGGACCTACGCTCCCCTCTGCACACCCCACCCCACCATAACCAGCTCGCCCCCGCCCCCCCCCGTCGCCCCCACGCCCCGCCCCAGCCAGGCCCCGCCCCGCGTCCAGCCCCCGTTACTAAACACTCCCCGGGCCACCCGCACCGTCAGCTCACCCACCCCAGCCCCCCCCCCCTCCGCACCAACCCCCCACGCCCGCCCGTCGCCCACCCTCCCCGCCTCCCCCCTCCCCGACCCCCACCCCACGCCCCCCCCCCCCCCCCCCCCCCCCCCCTCCCCCCCCCCCCCCCCCCACCCCCCCCCCAACAATACCCCCATCCCCAAATCCCCAACCCAAAGCCCCACCCACAGGATGCCACCGTCCGGGCCCCCCGCACACCCGCCCCCACCCCCCCCACCACCCCCCCCCCCCCCCGCACCGCAACCACCCAGCCCCCCAACCCCTCCCCCCCACGCCGCCCCCCAGCCCCCCCCATCCCACGCCCCCCGCATCGCCGCCCCCCCCCCCCCTTACCTCCCCCTCCCCCTCCCCCCGAAGACCCGCCCCCCTCCACCCCCGCCCCCCAACCCCCTCCACACCCCCACCCTCCCCCCCCCAACGCACCCCACAGCCACAGCGGGCCACCCAGCGCCCTACCACTACCCCCCCACCCCACCGTCACCGTCCCCCGAACTCCACCCCGCCCCCCCCCCCCCCCTCCGAGCCCACCCCCCCCACACCCCCCCCGGCCGCCCCCCCCTCCCGGCCCCACTTCCCCAGCCCCCCGCTTCACCCCAGCACGTCCGCCCAAGGCACCGCCATGCCCCAGGGCCCATCGCGCACTGCCCGCTCCGACCACCGCCCCCTCTCCTCGCGACTACCCCTCGCCCGCACGCCCCCTCCACGCCCCCCCTACCACCCCCCCCCCACCCCCCCCCCCCCCCCACCCCCCCCGCCCCCCCTGCCAACTGCCCCCGGCCCCCCCCCCGGACCCCTCCCTGGGCCCCGCGCGCATCCGCCGGCCTTCCCGCTACTCCGCCCGAATCCCCCTCGCTCCCGCCCGCCACGACCCCCGAGCCTCCCACGCCCGAGCGCCCCCACCCCAGCCAGCCCCCCGGCCCCCCTCCCCGCCCCCCCCCCCGCGCAGACCCTCCCCTCACCCCCCGACCTCCCGGCTCCGCGCCCCCGCCCATCCCCCCTCCCCCCCCCCGCACCGCCCTCCAGACATCCCCCCAACCCGCTCCCCCCCCAGACCACACCAGCCCCACCAACCCCCCCCCCCACCCCCCCCCCCGCCACCCCGCGTCCCCCGCGCCTCCTCCCGCTCGCCCCCACCCAGGCCCCACACATATCTCTGCTCCCCTCCCGCCCCCCCCCCCCCCCCCCCCCCGTCCCCTCTACCTCCAACCCCACACCCTATAAAAATGTAATTACATGATCTAATTAGTGACACAAGCTACTATCTGAGAAAATGTTAGCCACCGAGAGTCCGAAATTTGCCAAAACTGGGTGTCCATTTTTCTTGAAATTATGGATTCCCAGGGCCACAAAATAAGGAAAAAAACTTTGTTCAGTAGAGATTGATAACAGTGGACACATTTATGCGTTTGTTGTCTTTATTATCGCAATGCTCAGGCAATTCTGTGTGACATGTTTTCCCCACACAGCACACTTTACGAGATAACTTCGCTTATTGTCAAGCAACAAAGGTTTCAGAATGAGGCTATGGGTGCCTAAATGATCATCATTCGTGACAGGCGGTAAGAATAATTATATTTAGGACGTCCCGCGTATGCACCTTTTGTGCGGGACAACGCGAAGCATTCTCGGAATGACTATTGAACAAGACACACCTCTGGGTGAATGAACGCTATTGTTTTGCAAACCCGTCGGGATAATATCATATTCCTTTCGTATTCCTTTGGATACTCCTGAATTTTCGAAGAGTAAAAACAAAAGAAAATGAATCCCCCAGAGGTTTGTCACGCTGAATTGGAACACATTGGTCACACACCCCACGAATAAAGCGTCTATTTTCACAGGCTCTCATGACCTTTCAGTTTGCAGTGACGTTATTTCTACTCACTTTTTCAGTACATTCTGGTTAATCACTGGTTTGTCTACCATTTCCCTCCTACCTCTTTCTCCGAAGGCCCCATGGGCTATTAACTCGTAGACCTTAGGCAGGTCTAACTAGACCTCTTCCGCTCTGACGTAATGTTTTCCCATTTGTCATTCCCTTGAGAATAAGATTCTTCGTTTGAACTGTATCCATATTCATGATTCATGTGTCTTCTTATTTGCAACGTAAATAAAGAAATGATACTCTAGGGAAATGACACATGGTCTTGAGAATAAGATTCTTTCGTTGGAGCTGTATCCATATGCATGTGTCTTCTTCTCCTCATGTGCACCGTTAAAGACAGATATGATACTCTAGTGATCATGACATGTGGTCTTGAGAATCAAGTCCTTTGGTTTGAGTTTATCCCTTTTCTGTCGTCTTCTCATTGCGGACCCGTTAAAGAATATGATACTCTAGGGAATGACATGTGGTCTGAACATGGGAAAACATTAAGTCAGATCCGAAGAGGATCTATTAACCTATACCCTTGCTATACGCTAGATACCATGGCGTCAATTACCACAGAAACCCATAAAGGGGCGGGACATGGTGAAAGAAAAAAAAATGGCGTCTCAAAGCCAAAGAAGCCTTCTTAAAGTATCATGAGTGGCGAGGACCAACCTTAAAACACAAAAGAAATTCCCATAAAGTTACCAGCGTGATTTCTTTTGTGTCCTATGTTAGCCTTGATCGCATCCCATACTCTTCTAGAAGGTTCCCCTTTTATTGACGGAAACTTATGTTTGAAGAACTTTAAGTCACCGATTAAAGTTTATGCGGATCAGATGTTTATTTTTTTTTTATTAAGGCCAATTTTCGTTTTACTATTTGTGAAGCGTTAAAGGGGTGTGGTCACCTTCCATCACCCTGGGGTCTGCGCCGCCCCTCCCCCCGGAAATAACTTTAGTTTGGGGCCGACAATTCACATGTGTGGTCAAAGCTAGTCCGTTCCGGTCGTTCTTGGGTGCTTTTTAATACAACCCCCCCATTCACAGAACATCCGCTAGCGCAGTCTTCATTTGCTTTGCGATGGCCTTATTTCAAAACGACTTGCAAGCCCTCCCATTCTTCAGTGCATTGGTCTTTGCACGCCATCAAACAGGATTGGCCAAAATCAAACCGTGAAGTTTCCGTTGTGGTCTATCAGAGAAATCGTGACCCGAAGTCGCTTTTGCTTGCTAATGATTGGGGTATCCGTATCACACACACCACTGTACCACAAGTTGCCTCGGCAATCACAGCTTGGACCCCCAAGTAACACGTGACGTATATCAAATCAGCAGGCAAGGTCGCATCTGTCAGGTCTTCAGCTGACGAAACATATATCGACGACAAACGATAATATTATATTTTTTGCATTTAGAAATTAATACAAGATTAAGAAAAAGTTCCATATACATGCACATGCTATATAGTCCACACCGTTACAGCGGACACCTTGGGACCATCACTTAGGGTCCGTAATAGCGACGTCCCAAATAGGAGTGAGTTTGATTTTGTCTTTTTTAGTCAGTGTTTGTGTGCGCGCGTGTCTTTTCCATGTGTCTGCAATAGCAGGCGGTCTGTAAATCGGGGGTTCGCAAGGCGATAGTGACTGTATACGAATTTGATATCCTTTTCAGATGTCATATACAAGTCAATGTCAGTAACGGTTGTCCACCGAAAAAAAATTTAGACATTTAGATAGACAACTCGAAAACAATATTAGGGATGATATCCCATATTAATCCAGAAGTGGGCGTTTTCGCTCTTTTGTCGATTCTGAGCGGCCACAAGCCAACAAAGGAGCGAAAACTACGACTTATGGGATCAGTCTAGACTGCTTCTGTCGCTAAATATCAGCTAATACCGTGAGCTCAAAAGCAATAATGAAGAAATAGAAAACGCGCGCGCTTGCTGTGTGCTGTCATAAGGAACGCGGGGGTTGTCAGAACACGAGAGAAGTGTTAGGAGAAGCACGACGCGTAGCGGAGGGCTTCTCGACACTTCTCGAGTGTTCTGCTAATCCCCAAGTGCTTTATGACAGCACACAGCACATCACAAGCAAGTTTTTTATTTCTTTTATAAAATACAAATTACAATAATAGGGAATGACGCAATGGAAAGTGCGCGCGCGTGCAATGTGCTCTCATAAAGCACGCGCTCCAAACCAATCAGAACGCGACATTCATAGCAGTTATTTATAAAAAAGATTTTTAAACTCTGAAAATCTATAAGCTTTGGAAGTCGTCCTATGACGACGTGAACAATCACCGCAGAGCCAGGCTCCAACTAGACGCCGAAAGCTTTATTAAGATATATTGATTTGGAAATTAGAGTGATTTTTAAGAAGGTAGTAAAAAATTAGAGAAACCCGGAGAAAAACTTCGAAGCACAGGAGAGAACGAATTGATGGGTTGCAAGCATTCCTAAGAGAGTTAAAAGACATAAACATGGAGGCCATTGTGGTACCGTTAACAATGGATGCTAATGAGAAATCTTTTGTTAAATGGTACCAACATGGCCGCGATGACGTAACGTGCAAACGAAGAATTAGCAACTATACACACATTGCTGAGTTTGCACTTAGTGGCGTAATTTCGTCTCGTGCGGAATGTTCATCAGCTGAATCACAAGTTTTCAATAGGGTTCTTTCTGGCTGACAGCACATGGTGGTCAGTGTTTGACCACCGTGTGGAGCAGATAATGAGATTCAAAGACTTTTATCAGCTGAGTGAAAGCCAGCAATACGACACAAAGACCTGTGTAAGACCTTGCTATCCGAACGGTTGTACACTAAATATTTTTAACCTTAACTCACTTTGTCCGCTAAGTTATATTTATAATATCAGTACGTTATATGTTTTGATTGTATCATCACTCTATAATCCCATATAGGCAACAATTGTATTATTTTCAAATTCTCTTTCCTGCCCAAATTAAAGATTAATTTGGATCGTTTCCATTCGCATTCTTTCGAGGGAAAACTATGACTTATGGAATCAGTCTTGTATAGTTTGAGATGATATAATTAATCTGCAATAGGACTACATGTCTGTCCAATTTGGAAGTAATTGAATTCAAAAAATTCCTCTAAATTAGACTCGACTTATCGGCCTCTTCCAATTTTGTCAGTCCTCGGAATTTTTTCATTCAATTATTTCCAAATTGGACAGCATGTAGTCCTATACTTATTTTATCTTTACAATTGGTATTAGCCTGAATTGCTTACCTTTTTTACGATTCCAAGGGGAAAAAATCGTGTAAGTACTGGAAAAAAGTTATTTATTTATAATGTTATAAACAGGGATTCTAGTGTTTGTATACAAAAGTGCAACCTGTCGGTACGGCCGTGTGCCGGAAACGGAAGTGCTTGACGACGAGGAATCGTTTGGGGGAAAGGTGGGGTAAAAATGGCTTGATAATCACTGGAGAAGGATTTCGATTTTTTTTAGAGTCTTTGTACCAAATCCCGAGAGGAAAGGTTTTTCTTTGTTTTTTCCCCCAATCTAACCACAGGCAGTCCAAGCTGTATTATGGGCGGCAAGAAAAAGAAGTGAAGAATGTGAAAACTTGAAAGATATATTAATCAAGTGCTTAAAGCTTTTATAGATACGTAGCGAGCTTATAAATTAATAATGCCCGGAGATTAATACGTATTAATTTGTAGAATGAATTGTAATATAAAAATTTTGAATACAATAACGAAGAAAATAGCTCCGTGACCCTTTGAGCTTGATTTGGACGAGTGACAAAAATAACTGAATATCGAGTTTCAGATTTTGTAGACATATATTATACAACATTGTTTTTACCTCTCAAGGGAATGTATGCTATATCAGGTTTAAAGTCACGATTCGCTGACTTTCTAAGGAGTTGACATTAGATTTATGCAAATATCTCCAGGTTCTGGAATTATGTATGCTTCAAATCATTAGCGCGCTTAGAGTGAGGGAGTAGAGGGCTTTGCTCGAACAGGCTTGATCTTACATTATCGATTCGTTTGGATTGTTGTCTCTTCCTCGTTGCTTCAAGTAGTTTATATCTCTAGTTCTTCAACATGGGTGAATGTACGTCCAAGATTTGCCAGTGCCATTTCTGCCGTTGCTGCGAGTGTGGACCAAAATGTAGCTGTTGCATTTGCTGTAGAAAATGGTTTGGGGATTGGTGGATGTGCAGTGATTGCTGCGAAGATTTTGACGAAGACGAAGAAATGATAATCTCAAATGGAAATGCGAAGCCAAAAGAGAAACCAGATGATGGAGAAGGCATTTATCAGTACGAAAATGGAGACTTCTACGTTGGAGAATGGAGACGTGGGAAGCGCCATGGTTATGGCTCTTTGGAGAAAAAAGATGGCACTAGGTAAAGTTTCTTAAAACTCTTTAATGAAAACTTTATTATTGAACTAAAATTGTTTTCCTTAGCTCAACTCTTAATTACTTTACTTTATCCTACAATTAATCCTTTCGGCAATTATAACCGTAGAACTAGCTTTGTATGAGATTTTAATTTCCAAATGAAATTGCTTAAGTTCAGTGTAATTCAAACTCTGTCCAAATCTTTCACTCTTTTCTAATCTTTTTAAAAATCTTCTTCAATCTTTAGGCTTGTTTTATCGAAGAAGCGAATAAGCTTATGCAATTGTCGGCAAAAAGGTTGTTTGAGAGATAATTTTTACACTAAATTACAAGCCAAAACATTTAGATACAATGGAAACATAGACACTTCTTTAATTAAAAAAAAAAAAGGTATCCTTAAGTTCAGACTTTGTATTTATATTTATTCAAAATATCAGATTTTATATTTTACAATCAAACATGGTGAGTTTATATGTTTCTCAACAGTAGGTCTAACTAAAGTTTCTATGTAAAAATTACTATATATTCACTGTTTAGATAATTTAAGCCAGTGAAGCATTTTTGGAAAGAAACACTAATAAATATACCTAAAAAAAATGGAAAAAAAATTCCCTCGATTTTGTACTTTAATTGTACAAAAATAAGTTTAATTTTACATTTTTTGAAAGCCATAATGATAAAATATATAGTATGATATATTTTTGCTAAGAGGAAAGCCTACGTAGGTCTAGAGTAAAGCGAGCAGACTTTATATTCATTGTTATTCAAATCATAGTTAGCTAACAAAGTTCAAATTCATCCCAAAACAAGTACGGTTATATATTCGATTTCTCGCAATTTTGATTCATGATTTCAATCAGAAAGCTATCCTTTTTGGACGAAGAAAAGTGCAAATATTCTCATTATTTAAATGATCAAGTAAGATGAGTTATATTCTTTATAGATACTTGAAATTAATATTCAGACCAGATTGATTTAAGCTCTAGCATTTCATATGAAAAAACTCGTTGCTAAGTTACGAAGCATTAGGGCTGTTAGTCGCTTAGGAACGCAATTTGATGAACATTTCTTGACAAAGAGATATGAATTACAGTGTTCTACGTGTGTTAGTATTAAATACAAAACTTCACTAGACTGTGATTGTGAACGTGGTCATTCAATCATGACGTTAATCAGTAGCTTGATTCCTTTCGGTCGAATGATTTGTTTTGACTATGGAAAGAAATCTGTTTTTGTTTTTTTGTTGTTTTTTTTTTTGTAAATAGCAAGTGAATATTAGTTTCTTCGGTTATCCTCCCCTCCCCCCGATCCCCCCTTTGCAGTTGAACGGCGCCCTTAGTCCCCCTTAGAATTCGAAAACTACTTATTAGATAAAAATCCTAGCAGAAGCAGTCGAATGGCTTCCTTAGTTGCCCCCTCCCCTTCTCCCCTTAGAAAACACTTAGACACAAACCCTAATGATCTGAAAGGCAAATGTTTGATGGCTTCCCTATCTCGCCTACTTTCACCCAAAGAAAAAAAATCCAATTAAACTATGATAACTTAGTAGTAATAAATTATGCGTTCGGTGTGTGAGATGAAATAGAGATAACTTATTTATTTCAACTTCTGTTAGCCTAGCGACCACCATCACCATCGCCTCGAATCTTTCATTACTAGCCTTCCAATGCTAATTTTTGGGGGATTCAAATTTCAAAAGCATTGTGCACTTTAATTTTCGCGCGCTTACATCACAAAACGTTGCCTACCATTTCTTCTTTTTCAGAACCTAAATACTGTCTTTCAAAACCCAAAGCATATCTTATAATCATTTTGGATGTCTTGCTGCTTTAAATTTTCATTCGTTATTTGTATTTTTTTATTATTTTCACATGACAATATTCGTGCAATACGATGTGTGTTATATTTCACAAATATTTTGCCGAAGGCGATTAATTATCGGTGGAATATTTACCGAGCCGCGAATGTGTCGTTTTCCTACGTGTTCTCCGGTTTTCCTCCCTCCGTAAAAATCAACATGTGAGTTGAGTTTGTTTGATGTGTTGTTCTCTCCCTTGCCACAAGGGTTTTCTCCAGGTTCTCTGGTTTTCCTCCCTCCATAAAAATCAATGTGAGTTGAGAGTAGTCTGTATAGAACGTACATGTTCGAATATAGAAAGAAGTCTATATGGAGGGTACACGGCTCGACAAGCTTCTGGCTTTAATAGTTATTTTTCTCGCCCAGGCTCGTGGGATTTTTCTACGAAGATGAGTACGTTGGAGAGAAACCCGACGAACGTCTCCGACGAAGCCCTGTGACGTCACGACCATTTAGTAAAAGAGTAAAGCAAGATGACGAAGATGAAAGGTAACATACTTATATCCAACACAGCGGTTTTCGTATGACTGTGAAAAGCTCGGTACCGTATGCGTGCCTTGCCGTGACCGTGATGCTTTCTAGAATCTTGATTGGCTGAATTTTTTTCTCGCGCAATGTGATTGATCTGTCAGTGCCGTGACATTGGCGTGACCGTGTCCGCGACATGTTCAAGCCGTGTTTCGGGCATTTAATTGGATGGAGAGTAAATATAATTCTTGTGCAATTTGATTGGTCCGGCGTATACCTTGCCGTGTCACGCTCGTGTTCGTGTCGTGAGCCGGCTTTTCAGCGTCATGACGAAAACTGCTGTAATAGAGGCTTTGCACCTTCACTTGATGGCAGCCATAACAGGAGGCAGGAACATTTTAATCTGTTCCAATCTGATTTACATGAGAAAGAATTTAGTTTACTAAGGGAAAAAGACTATTGTTGAGTGTCCTGTCATGGCTGCCATCACGTGATGGAAAGCCTCTATATGAGATGGCTGTTGTATCGACAGGACCAAAAGTCGCGCTTGTTTAATCCTTTGAATTTGCATTTTTTAACAACAGTGCAACTGTTCGAAGAGAAGATCAAGAAAGGATCGAAAAAGCGCGCGAAGAAGAACAGTCGTCACGTGACCGACTACTAATCGGTGATAACAACCAATCATACGACAGCGTCCAAAAATAGACCATAACGTAATCATTATTATACAACACACGTTATAACATAACGTACTTTTTGTAAAATTTATTGAAATAACTTAGAATAGCTGTCGTTGTGACTATAACTGAACAAGGACGCCATTTTGAATGATGTAGTGTTAATTATCATCCAATATGGCTGCTTGCTTCCGGATTCACTATGGATCTATTGGCAAAGTGGGGTGAGCTAATCTCGACTCGTTATTGGCTAAAAATATTCAAACCTCTTGCCGTTTAAATTTTCGCGCATGCGCAACTTCATAAAAGTTGTAATTCACCATTTTCCATTCATTGGTTCACAGGTCAAACACAAAGCGCTCAAGCGAGGCGCCAAGGTACTTTCGCAAAGGATTGTTTAAATTTGGACCTTGCAACCTCGACTGAATGCTTTGTGTTTGACCAGTGAACCGATGTATGGTAAATGGTAAATAGACCCTTCTCACTGAATTCCGAGAGGAATTGGTCTGGGGACCAAAACAATGGAGGTTTTTTTCATAAGAAAATCAAAAAGGCCTATTGTATTGTCCTCCAGAACAATGCCTCTAGGAAACCAATGCAAGAGGTCTGTAGCCAATTTTCGACATCCTGGTAGAGTGATAAAAAACGAAAAAAGGCAAAGAAAGAATAATCACGACATCAATGTTTCATGGGAGATTCGACCCGAAATGTTTTGAGCTTGACCACACTCAACCAGAATATCGAATGGCATTTTCATGAGCTATGGGATGAAGATCTCACTTAGCTTCGCCTTGTGGGGATAATTGATCTGTGGTCCATTCGAGCTATTGACGGGTGGTCTCTCAACTCCGTCTCCTTAAACAGAAAAAAAAGTTAACTATAAAAGCTGGGTATACTAGAGTGCAACAATTTATCCGTGAAACACTACTTACTAAGGCCCCGTCCACACGTATCCGGAAATTTCTGTATCCGCAAATTATTTTTTGCGGATACGAAAAATGTTTGCGTCCACACGCAGCGTATTCGAATCGTTTTCACACGTATCCGTCCACACGTATCCGTTTTCGTAAAATTTGCGGATACGGACACAAAAATTTAGGGGCACGTGTGGACGCTACCCGTATCCGCCAAAAAAAATTTGCGGGTACAAAAATTCCATGATACGTGTGGACGGGGCCTAAATAGTACAAAGCAGTGGTAACTAAACAATAGAAAACAATGGAATTTGCATGAAATTGTGCTATTTAGTATTACTAAAGTTTCACGGATATATTATTGGCACTCTAGCACTTTCGTAATTTGGCTTCTATTTTTGGAGCACGAAATTTAATGACTAGTAATAATATGGGTTTATTATAACAATGTAATGATAATATTCTTTGACTACGCATGCGTTATGAACATGCGTACTTGAGTCAGTCTGTATTAGACGAAGGTTTTTTGTATACGACAATTAGCGTGAGGTATAAGCCATTACGAGCTTTAGAAAAGATTTGAGATGGCATTGCAGTGCAATGTGGGACTGTTTTACGAGGCCTTCTCAATGGGGCCTATAGGCCACATGCATGTGACGTCAAAGCAGCTCAATTTGGAGGACAAAACAAAAGTATTTCAATCTCATGAGAATTGGAAACCTCTTGTTATGTCTTCCAAATTAAGCTGCATTCAGACGTGCTGCAAGGGGTCTCTTTCGTCCCCTTAATGCAATGCAATGTTTACTCGAGTAGTTTTTCCTCTCAAGCCTCAAATTTGACCTCAAAATGGGGTCTTAAGCAACGAAAAACTTAGAGAATTTTTTCAAATCTCATGAGAAGAATTTTTGTTTTGATATAATCAGTTCCAGGGTTTAATTGATGGGGTTATATAACAGCAATGTTGTAGCTGTACGTTAAGATAGGAAATTGAATTGTCTGTAAAAATTGTTGAATTAACGGAGAGAAACTTCGTAAAACAAATAATGGAAAAAAAGTGTTTTCAGAGGTTCATACAAAATATAATACAAACGTTCTTGTACAATGGTTCGCTTTGAATAGTTAAAAAGGAAGAAAAGAAAG
Organism: Actinia tenebrosa; assembly: GCF_029948245.1. Taxonomy (NCBI): domain Eukaryota; kingdom Metazoa; phylum Cnidaria; class Anthozoa; order Actiniaria; family Actiniidae; genus Actinia; species Actinia tenebrosa. The sequence continues at coordinate 11,222,715 of NW_028292570.1, read as the reverse complement.
AAAGAAAGAGAGAAAGAAAGAAAGAAAGAAAGAAAGAGAGAGAGAAAGAAAGAGAGAAAGAAAGAAAGAAAGAAAGAGAGAAAGAAAGAAAGAAAGAAAGAAAGAAAGAAAGAAAGAAAGAAAGAAAGAAAGAACGATCGAGTTACCCCAGTGTGGTTATTTTCACACCTCCAATCCGTTCTCTTAGGCCCTGTCCACACTATGCCGGATAAATTTGAATCCGCAACTTTCACACCGAAGCCGAAAAAAAAGTTTTCCGTCCACACATGAAAACGGATAAAATGTTTCGCGTCTACGCTAGTCCGATCAGAGGCGGTATCTGAGCATGTGAATCGAAGCTGAAATTGAGCCCGCGGTGAATTTTTAGCTTTCCCGCCATGTTCCCATAACAATAATGACGTCGTCGTATTCGAAGAAATTCGGATACGAAATGGCTCGAAATATTCTCCGTCCACACTAATACAGCTAGTCGGCGTTTTCAAATTGTTCCACTCTGGAGACCGTATTCGAAAAAAAATTCATTTTCGGTAACGAATCGTTTCGGATTCAACCGGACTAGTGTGGACGGTAGGCCTAACCGAATAAATAAAAATTCGGATTCAAATTTATCTGGCATAGTGTGGACGGGGCCTTTATTTCATCACCTTTTCGAAGCAAGAGTCGTGAAAATTGACCTGCTCAGCATTCTTTAGCGATTAATTTACAAACAAAAATATATGATACCACGTGTAACACAACGTCACGTCCACAGAACGTGACTCTTCGATGAATCGTTCAATACTCAAACCGAACATAAAAAACAATGGGAGCAAACTGCGCTAAATATTGTATATGCTATTGCTTGAAGTTCATAGAATGTCCAGGGTTCTGTCGTTGTCCCGAAATAATACGTTCAAGTTGTGGAGAATTCTGTCAATGTGGAGACTGTTGTGATATCGTCGACGACGACATGGAAGCCGTGCTGCAGGAAAGACCGCGTCCGAAGTTTGGAGAAGCGAGTTTTACGTACGATGATGGAGATATTTATCATGGTCAGTGGAAGAATGGACTAAGGCATGGGAAAGGAGAGTTGATAAAATCCGATAAAACGAGGTAAATATATTTCACATTTTGCCTGTTTGGACATATTACGATGATTATCACCGTAGGTCATGCTATTTGGGTGAGCGCCACTTCATTTGAAATGACAAATTATTGACTAAGGGGGGAGGGGTGAGTAGTGGGGTGATCATTTTGCATGATGTCGTTATTGCACTAGCAATTGATGGTTTTCAACCATTCCCAAGAGAATTAAATAACAAAAGACACGGCGGCCATGTTGGAGGATATAACAAAAGAATTCATTGACAATTCTTTTGTCAAAGTCCTCCAACATGGCCGCCGTGAAAACCATCAACACCAAATACAATATACGCATTTCCTCAAGAGAATAGTAAGACAATTGGTGCTAAATAACTAAACAAAAGAAAGTGTGCAAGGGATTCTGGTAGTGGATGTAAATGATGCTATAATGCAAATGACCTATAACAATTATAGTACCAACAAGTTGAAGCAATCTTGTTACCAGAGCCGTACTCTGACAAGGAGAAACTTAGGCCCTGGAAACGACTTCGAGCTCGGACGCGACCGACAAACCTTCTGCGCATGCTCACATTTTGTATGTAAATCAGTTCAAAACATCTTCGTGCTCTAATTAGCTATAGTCCAAGGATGAGGAAAAAAACTGGATCGAGTTGGCAGAGCAGTGCATTGTGGGATTGTTTAAGAAGACATTTCCAAGATAGCGTCTATTTCGTCCCATATGAAAGGCCGCCAATGGGGGTGTACCCAATTGTCAGTTAACTATTAATTTTTCGGCCGAATGTCGGCTATATAACTGTAATAATTTTACGAGAGCTCGCCGTAACTATTAACGGAAGGAAAAAAAAAAGAAAAAAAAAAAAGAAAATTTGAATGGTCTAGAATGTTCAATCGAATTGATCGGCTTCATTACAAGCAAACTGGTGTATTGCTTGATGGAGAAGGTTTCCAAGTAATACAGAAACGAAATAGGAATATACGAATATACGACAAAATAAGTAAAGAATTGAAATAAAGAATGATTGCCAAAGACCAAAGAATAAGCGAAAGAAGAAGGAGAGGGAGAAGGAGATGGAGAAGGAGAAGGAGAAGGAGAAGGAGAAGGAGAAGGAGAAGGAGAAGGAGAAGGAGAAGGAGAAGGAGAAGGAGAAGGAGAAGGAGAAGGAGAAGGAGGAAATAATTAAGAAAATAGGTCGAAACGTTCTTATTGCTAACTTGCTTAAGCCTCCATTTTTCCATTTCCTTTCAGACTCAAAGGTTATTTCCACAATGACGAGTTCATTGGCGAAAAACCTTCCCAAGAAACAGCACCAGAACAAGACGAGCCAACGAACCTATCGGATGTTCTTGTCTAACAATAGCTCTATATAATGTTGAAATTCAACAGGACCACTTTAGCTTAGATTACCATAGTGGTATAACATTTACTAAATAGAGTTTAGTTTATTAAAGCTTTATACGATTTATAATAATATAATACATATAGTTTTTATTTCATTTGGTAAACAAATTCATTTTGAATACTGGTTTTATATGATTTGATATTGTATGAACCAACCTCTGGGCTCACGGATCTAAGTCAAGGTATGGCTAACAACTCGCAGATTGAACCCTGAAACAAGCTCTGGGACGATCTAAGTCTGGACACAGCTATCTCACATGCAGATCGAACCTTGAAACAACTTCTGGTCTGATCTAAGTCTGGGCAAGAATAACACAGATCGAGCCCTGAAACAAAAGAAGTGTGCTAACACAAGACGATACGTAAAGTATTAAATTTGAGCATGATGTGCTAGCAAAGATATCGTCTAAGCAAAACTGTCAATAAATCAAAAATAAAATAGAGCGTAAAACAATGTTCCAAGCACTGATGAATGTTGGAGTATGACTTAAAGAAAACATTTTTTGAATTTTGATGGGGGGAAGCAAAATCGCCATATATATATCATAAATATCGAGCAAGGTTTTTAACTTTAACTTCGTGTTCGGTGATGTCAATCGTGTTCGGTTTTGTATCGAAGCGAGACGAATGGTGAGCTTGCAAATAGAGACCTGTGAATAATTGTCCAAGGCGTTAGAAAACGTCTCTATCTTTACAAGCTCACCGTTCATCTCGCTTCGATGCAAAGGCACGGCTACCCTTCAAGGTGCCGCCGGGAACTCTGAAAGGGACTATTTACCTTACAGCCAAAGCGTCACCGAATGTTACATGATGACTAGAAACTCGAGAGAAAAGCTACAAGTTATTTGTATATGTTCATATATATTTACAAACGATGAATATTATTCTATAGGTTCAATTATACGACCGTCGTTTCAAGAAGGGTTTAGCAATCCATTTAGTTTTTCCACAGGTAGCCCAAGCTTGGTTTCTGTGGTGTCCTGTTATAAGGAAATGTATGGGGAATCATCAAAAATTTCAATAAAATCATCAAAACGTGAAATAAAGCCTCGAAATTTTACCCTATCATTGAGAAATAGCACTTCTTTCGCTCTGCGTGGTTATTTTTTGAATTTAGCCCGTTTTAAGGTTTTTTTCCCCCACCTTTCTTACTGGTGGGGAAAAAAATCCTTAAAACGGGCTAAATTCAAAAAATAACCACGCAGAGCGAAAGAAGTGCTATTTCTCAATGATAGGGTAAAATTTCGAGGCTTTATTTCACGTTTTGATGATTTTATTGAAATTTTTGATGATTCCCCATACATTTCCTTATAACAGGACACCACAGAAACCAAGCTTGGGCTACCTGTGGTTTTTCTACAAAATATTGACTTTAATGCTCGACTTATTATGGTTGCGCGCAAGGAATTTTCGACAAAAAAGCCGGACTGCACTTTGATATCATCTCACTCCTCAGTGAGTTCGGTGACCGCCATTTTTTATTTGCTCATCCGTACTTCTATAATGAATTTTTAATCCTTAATAATATGATGTTGAAGTACCTACTGATAAAGTATTTTCAGGATTGATTATACGTGAAAGTAATAGTTGAATGGTGAAATATTTTTATATGATGTGAGTGATGTATCTTGAAGATATCGAGGTTTACGCTTCCGATATGTTGTTGTTTATATATCTTTTTAAACTTGAGTTTTTGTGGCTGCTGCCTCGTAGAGGCGAAGCCTCTATGTCATCGAGTTTGTGTAAGTTAGTCCGTAAATATAGATAAACTTCGGAACCAATCACGGCTTAAATAATAAAATCTCCCTCTTACCGAAGAGTAAGCGATGCGACATCGAAGAGATGGCGACAAATAAAACCTCGTAGTTGTACTTGGACGATAGTACTGTGTAGATTGTTTAAGACAAGTAACCTAGGTGTTTTCATAAAATTAAACCATATTATTTATCACAGCTTTCATTTGGTATTTCTATACGGTAAAATGAAAGAAATAAAGGTTATGTAAAGGTTTTGTAGGTGTTATTCAAATTTTAAGCCGATGTTTACGCCGAGATTTTCTTCTGACAAGAGAGCGCAAACAAACATAGCTGACCTCAGTCAATCAGCAGATAAAAAATATCAGCCTCTTCGAAGGGTAATTGAGCCTCTTCGAAGGGTAATTGAGCCTAGTCGAAGGGTAATTGAGCCTCTTCGAAGGGTAATTTAGCCTCCTATCTCCTTAATATTTATACCAAATTATACGGTACTTTTGCACTGTTGTATTTTATACTCGTCGTTTTTGAAATAAAGTTGTTGTTCTCCTATCGAAATAATAATATCTTGCAGGAAACGCAAGCACATAAACAAAAATTACCAATGTTAATTTATGCCCTAAAATAATAAAATAAAATCGATATCAACATTAAACCTATATAAACCTTTACTTTCAACATTTATATTTTTTTCAGGAACACCGCATATTTCACTGAATTGCCTATATATCCCTCATATATCTCAATAGTCAGCTACCAACTTCCATTCCTTTCCTTTATAACAATAATTTCTTGTGGCAGTAGCCACAAGCGCTTATTGAGCGCCTGTTTTTATCATTGCCCTTTGACTTATTAATTTCGTTAATTCTGATTTGATTTTTCTTTGTAGTTTATAGTTTATATATCTCTTATTGGGCACCTTTTTTTTATGATATTAAGATTAATATTTTAAAGCAATCAATTCAAATGGATCCAGAATGTGCCATTGAATTTATATATTATGACATTTTGATGACTCCTAGTCCATAGAAAAATACACTTCCATTTACTAAATATACATATTTAATTTTTTCCCCTGAAAATTCACGATAAGCGAACAAACAAATCGTAATCTAATCTTATTTACCTAATCTCGTAACTTCCTTCGCAACCTGGGTTGCTGGCAGAATCACTTTTTAAAAGAAAGGAACTCTACAGAAGTCGTGTAGTTCTTTTTGTTATAATTATTGTCCAACCAATGTTCTTGATAAAAAATGTAACTTTAAACCATATACAGCCAATTTCATTAACGTTGTCCACCGAAAAAAGACATTTACACATTTACACATTTACACATTTAGACTAAAGGAAATATCGCGTGTTTCATTTTATATTCTTTGCCTCGTGTGCGTCAACCTGAACTTTTTAAATGTAAAATTCAACTCGTGGATCGAAAATACAGAATGCCCCGACCATTTTAATAGTGAGGATTTTCAAAAGATGGAGAATGGTATTTCAGCGTTTGTTTTATGCCAGAACGTTCGAGGAAACACGTGATATTTCTTTTAGTCTAAATGTCTATCTAAATGTGTAAATGTCTTTTTTCGGTGGACAACGTTAATGACATTGACTGTATATTGACAAAACTTTGTTATGTTGTTCAATGAGTTTTAGTTGGTGACGCTATAAAGTTTAAGCCCAATCCGAGTCTTATTTGTGAAGATATTTTAAAATTCAAAATATTTACAATTAATATGCCTCGGTTTGAGCTCAAACTTTATACCGTCATCAACTACAACACATTGAACATCATACCAAATTTTTACCAAGATTTATTAAAATAAATACTGACAGAGAATGAGCGAAAGAGAAAACATGAATGAAGGAATTGGGGAAAAAGCGCAAAACGTTCTAATTTCGTTCTTGCTTAAACCTCCCTTTTTTTTCATTTTTTCAAAGTTGATTTTTCTAACACACGAAATAATAGATTTTTGTAGGAATTTTTGTTCGACTTTATGACATTTTTTAAGAGCACCCAAACTACGAAATATGACAAATCAATATGTATCTCTTTGTCTTTTTGTAGAATGATTGACTAGCCTTCATTCTTGCAAATATAGTCTGCAAATGGCCAATTTTCTTATGAATCTTCATTTTTTCTGATCACTTCCGGTGGCGTAATTTTTGCTGATTAAATGCTGATTATCTCGAAAACAAGCTCGGGACAAAAATTTCTCTTTCCAAATTTGGAATCAGCATTAAAATTCGATTCGGAAAATCGACGTTTTAAGAAAATTTTACATTTTTTTTCCAAAAGTAGGCAGTCACCTTAAGGGTTACTTCCAAAATGACGAGTTCATTGTCAAAGAACCTTCCCAAGAAACAGCACCAGAACATGATGAGCCAGTAAAACCAATCGGATGTTCTTGTCTAACAAATTAACTGGGCTTCCGTTTTCTGCTGATAAAGTTTTTTCATCTTTTTACAAGAAAATCAATAACCTTGTAAATAAGCATGTACCTATAGTAAAACTTTCGTGCCATAAAGCTAAACAATTTTCTAAGCCTTGGATTACAAAGGGATTAAAAACTTCAATCAAGATTAAAAATTATCTTTTTCATTCGGGGGATCAAGAAAAATAAAGGGTGTATAGAAACAAATTATCAAGGTTAACTCGAATTAGTAAGCAGCCTACCAAGCTTATTTCGATGGTAATTTGTCAAATATAAAGAAAACTTAGCAGGGAATTAATCGCATAATAAATCACAAAAAGAAAAAGTTAAAATCTATAAGTGCTATTAAGAAGCTTAGTGGAAATGAAATAGTACGTGACTCTGTGAGAATTCCTAACATTCTTAATAAGCTTTTTGCATCTGTTGGTTTCAACCTAGCAGCTAAATCATCTCCATCAACAAATGATTATTTCTTTAAACCAGCTACACCTGAAGAGGTCGAGTATGAAATTATATTGCTTTCTAACAACAAATCACATGGTTTATACTCTTGTCCTACAAGAATTTTGAAGTGTGCAAAGAGTTTCTTCGGCAATGTCTTAGCATAAATAATAAATATTTCAATTCAATCAGGGAAATACCCCAAAAAACTCAAAATTGCCAAGATTGTACCTGATATAAAGATGATGATGAAACTGATCCCAATAATTGCCGGCCCATCTCGTTATTATCAAATTTTAATAAGATTATTGAAAAAGTTATGTATAAAAGATTGATAAATCTTATCGAGGAAAATGACATTTTACTTGAATCGCAATATGGCTTTCGTGAAGCTCATTCTACTCAACATGCTGCTCTTGACATCATAAATGCCATACAGAGTAATATGGATAAAAAACTGTTTTCTTGTAGTACTTTCATCGACTTAAAAAAGGCATTTGACACTGTTGACCATTCGATACTTTTAAGTAAGCTTTATCATTATGGGATTAGAGGCATTATTAATGATTGGTTTGCATCTTACTTGAAAGACTGATTTCAAACAACACAGATCGGAACGGTAACTTCAAATAAAGAAACCACCTTGTGCGGTGTCCCTCAAGGCTCTATTCTAGGTCCATTATTATTTCTGCTATATATAAATGATATCTATAAATGTTCTAACAAACTTAAATTTTATCTCTATGCTGATGACACTAACCTAAAAGCCTAAAAACTCTTGAATTAACTGTTAATATTGAACTTGCCAGATTCTGAGTAGCTGGTTAGTTGCAAATAAACTAACCCTTAATATATAAAATATAATTATGTAATATTTCGTCCGTATCAAAAGAAACTTCCTTTTGAACCTATTGTAAAGATTCTAGATAGCAATCTAAATGGATTCCTTCCTTTGGAGCGAAAAGATTTTGTCGAAATACCTCGGAATTCTGATAGGTGACAACATTTCTTGGAACCATCATAGATTATATTGCACTAAAAATAAGTAAAGCTGTAGGAATAATTGCAGAACTAAGACATGTCATTCCTCTCCATACTCTCATACATTTATCGATCTCTGATTCACCCTTATCTTACTTATGGCTTAACTTTATGGGGACAAGCTGCAAAATTCACCTAAACAAAGTTCTTCTTCTTCAAAAAAGAGTTCTTAGATTAATGTACTTCACTGATAGATCCCAACATGCCATTCCACTTTTTATCAGAGCTAGTACACTACTTATTAATTTCCTCTACTATGAATCGGTCGCCCATTTATTTAATGTAATATATCGCCTCCCGCCTAGATTAGTCTAGTGCTATTTGCGGGAGGGTGATAAATTGTGTAAATATAGATATTCTTTTGTAAAATAAACTTGAAACTGAAACTAACAATAAATATAGTACCCTTCAACAAGACAATTTTATTTAGAATATCAACGCATACTAAAGAGCGGATAAAATTAAACCGTGAAATAAAATCAAACTAAATAGTAACTAAGGCCTAGGGCAAACGTGGAACTTTCCATGCACCGAACTCATTAAAAACAATGGATATCAGGTGATAATGAGGCGGCATTCTTTGATGTAACTTTTCAGCTTATTTTGATCGAGTTTATTTTTGACATTATAATGGCACGATCGCGACAAGGAACTTCTCAACTAAATAAACATGTCTCTTTAAACAGTTTTTCTTGTAGTTTTTTCAAGTTTAAGCGACACAGACATTGCCGACGGTTTCTGTGATATTTTTAGTTTTTCCTTTTATTTACGAATAAGAATATTTTGAATTTGAAAGACTCCGATTAATTGCGCATGTTTATAAATCGAAGCCATAAAAGGCGCAAGGTTGATCAAGAGAATTCATTCCTTGAAGACAAGCCTTGTAGAAAACAACGATACCAGACGTGTCATCAGCCATAATTTGTGATCTTTATTGGGTGAGTTGAGCAATCGACCCAAGTTTTTCTTTTAGTCGTATCAGTTTTATGTGTCTTTATTAGTTTTAGTTTTATTATAGATTACTGGTTTACATTTCTTTAGTTCTCCTCTTCTTCTTTTTTCCTTTTTCTTCTTGATCTTTTTTTTATTTTTCTACTTCTTCTTCTTCTTCTTCTTCTTCTTCTTCTTCTTCTTCTTCTTACTTCTTCTTCTTTGTCTTCGTCTTCGTCTTCTTCTTCTTTGTCTTCGTCTTCGTCTTCTTCTTTTTTTCATTAATCACTACGCGGATATCTTTCTTCATTCTTTTTTTTTTGTATTCCTGAACCTTCCAGCTCTCGCGAGCATTAAAGAATGCTTTACCATTAACACTTGCTATTTTCATATTTTCTCCCCAGAGAAGCTATAGCTAACCATGAATTTGAAAGTCATTTTTATCTTATGTCTCGTTGCGGTGTTACTATTTCCTGATGCCGAGGGGTGGTGGCGGAGGCGACGCAGCAGTCGGCGACGGCAAAGTTGTAATTGGCACTGTTATCCGAAATGCCACGGCTACGAATGCAAATACAAGAACGGAGCGATCTCTTGCTATAAGTTGTGTAAAACGGTATGTTCGACGGTTTGTTCTGGGAAGCGAGAAGTACCGGCGGAAGAAGTGCCAGGAGATGAAGAGGTATTTTTTCTTCCTTCCTTTCTTCCTTCCTTCCTTCCTTCCTTCCTTCCTTCCTTCCTTCCTGAAGTATTTTGTCGGACAATTTTGATATCTACTTTAAGGATCCTGCCAAGAAGCCTTCCTCAAGAAAGATGAAGCTCATTCCCCTGCCCCTTCCTGACAAGTTTTCAGATTACGATTCCAACAACGATGGACAAATCTCTTACGAGGAGTTCAAGAAAGCTTTGCCTCATGTTAAGGATAATACGGCTATTCGCAAGGGATTTCATTTCATTGACAGAAACGGTGAGTAAAATGATAATGGAAAGAAGAGAAGAGAAGAGAAGAGAAGAGAAGAGAAGAGAAGAGAAGATCGTTAACTAACTAGTAATTCTTTATATTTCAGGCGATTCGCACATCGACTGTAAAGAATTCCTGAAGTCTCAGTTGAATGCCCACAAAGCAGAAGTGTGCTAAACACAAGAAGATACGTAAAGAACTAGAAGCCAAGAATAATGTATACCAAAGAGTGTTAAAAATATCATATAAGCAAAACTGTTAAATTAAATCAAAAGTAAAATAGAGTAAAACAATGTTCCAAGCACTGATGAATGTATGTTGGAGTATGACTTAAGGTGACTGCCTACTTTTGAACGTTCGATTTGAGCCCACGATGTGCGCGCGCTCAAAAACCGCTGAAAAAATCTACAAGATTTTATTGAAGAACCATACGCGTCTTGAGCTTCAACAGGGCACAACCCTCAAATTTTGCACGGGACTCTCTATTTTTTAATACCTCATTCGAAAAAACTTCTAAAAATCTAGGTTATATCAACATTTTAGAAAAAGTTTATATTTCTAACACACGAAAAAATAGATTTTTGTAGGGATTTTTGTTCGACTTTATGAGATTTTTTAAGATGACCGAAACTACAAAATCAATGTATCTCTTTGTCTTTTTGTCGAAAATATCCATGTATTATTGTATAATGATTGACTAGCCTTCATTCGTGCAATTATATAGTCTGCAAATAACTATTATCTTGTGAATCTTAATTTTTTTCTAATCACTTCCGGTGGTTTTGCTCCAAAAGCTCGCGCGTAGGCTTCCATTAAATGCTGATTATCTCGAAAACAAGCTCGGGACACCCAATTTTTCTTTCCAGATTTGGAATCAGCATTAAATTTCAATTCGGAAAATCGAAGTTTAAAAAAAGTTTAAATTGTTTTCCAAAAGTAGGCAGTCACATTAAGGGACGGATTATTTTATTTTCGATAGGGGAGAGGGGGCACAAAATCCCAAAATATATATCATGAATATCGAGCAAAGTCTTCAACCACTTAAAAATATCGAACAAGATCAGCATCAGGGAAAAGAAGCATGAAGCAGAAAGCATTTTATAATGTCACAGAAACTTAGGATGGAAATTCTGAGATTCTAGATTTCAGAATCTTCTGGGAGCATGACCTCAAACCCCCCCAGATCCCTCCCCCCAGAATAAGATGTATGAGATTGTGTCCTTTTAATAAAATGTCATACCTTTATCTTCTAATATATTTATTTATCATGAAACTTTATGCCCACAAAATCACATATAATTTAGATTTTGAGAGAATACGCTTCGCGTGGCTTTGCATCAAAGCGAGACGAATGGTGAGCTTGCAATAATAGAGACATGTGAATAATTGTCCAAGGCGTTAGAAAACGTCTCTATCATTGCAAGCTCACCGTTCGTTTCGCTTCGATGCAAAGGCACGGCTACCTTCATGATGGCGCAGGGAACTGTGAAAGGGACTATTTACCTTACAGCCAAACCGTCACCGAATGTTACATGATGGCTAGAAACTCGAGAGAAAAGCTACAAGTTATTTATATATATTCCTAAATATTCATAAACGATATTTAAAAGTTTAGCAATTCGTGTGTGCCACTGAATTGATATTAGTTTTTTCTACAAAAAATCGAATTTAATGCTTGACTTATTATTAACTCCTCAGTGAGTTTGGTGACTACCATTTTTTATTTTTTCAAAAAGTTTTTAATGAATCAGGTATGCAGGAACTTTCTGAAAAACACCTTAGTGATGAGAGTTTCCGGTATAAACATTGTTATTCTTTTTATTTTTATATTTTCTTTTGTTGGGTCTCAAAGCTGAACTAAAGCTGTCATAATCAAGTAGTTAGCACTCAATATTCATGTCAGGCATTAAATAAAGATTCGTTTCAGCAAAATTTTGTTTAGCTTGAACGTAATAGAGGTTTTGCACCATCACGTGCCGGCGCCATAATCCAGCTTGGACTTCCTGTAGTTAGATGGCAGAACAATGAAATCCCTTTGCTCTCGGGAATCGAATTCTTTCTTATGTAAAACGATTGTATTATTTTAAGAAATAAAACAAGTTTCTTTAATCCAAACATGTTTCGGAGCACATACCGCCGTCATCAGTTGATGTTAATGATGTAACATATGTATAACAAACATTCCAGTTTTCACATGTAAATTTATAAATAAGACGCGAGCGCATATCTTTGGGGATTACAACATCAAGCTTGTATTTACTACTTGCAAAATAGGCAGTTTATTTAACGTTAAGGATCTATTTCTTAAAATTGTTTCTTCACTGCTGACTAACAGATTGTATTGTTCCTGCCACCTAACATGGCTGCCGTCACGTGGTGGTGCAAAACCTCTATACAAGAATTCTCAGTATCCCCGGGGAGGGAGGGGGAGTGTACTCCCCTATATTCGCCGCCAAACAGGGTATGGTTTTCAGCGATTCTCGCTCTGGAACAGGGTATATGAAATCACGATCTCTCCTCTCTGGAACAGGATTTTCAGCGATCTTGCTCTGGAACAGAGTATGAATTTCAGCGATTTTTACTCTGGAACAGGGTCAGGGTTCAGAAGGCTCAGCGGCACATCCATACCCTCAACGGGCAAGAGTACCCCCCCCCTCCCCCCGGTCAGTATCCCAATTTAGACTACATGTCATTCTCTTGAGAATAAGATTCTTCGTTTGAGTGGCATTCATATCCATGTGTCTTGTTAAACAAAGAAATGATACTCTAGGGAATGACACGCGGTCTTGAGAATAATATTCTTTGTTTGAGTTGTATCCGTATTTAAGTGTCTTCTCATGTACAACCTTTAAAGAAAGTGATGATACTCTAGTAAATGATGGTCTGAAACGGAAAAACATGACAGCGGTTTGGCGTCAATTAGGGAGCTTCAACTGATCAAAGCGGAAACGGTACAAAAATAACGAAAGCAGCTATGACAAGATTAACACGGTTTCCGGTTTCCCCACTTAACACTCTAAATCCCAATTCCATCTCCGAGTAAACCATGCTCTGATTTAGATCAGCCCAGAGGTTGTTTCAGGGTTCTATCTGTGAGTTAGCCATGCCCTGACTTAGATCAGCCCAGAGGTTGTTTCAGGGTTCTATCTGTGAGTTAGCCATGCACTGACTTAGATCAGCCCAGATTGTTTCAGGGTTCGATCTCTGAGTTTGACGTGCCCTGATTTAGATCAGCCTTGAGGTTCTACAGGGTTTGATCTTGTTTGATCCGCCATCTGTGTCGCAAGGATGTTGGCCAAATCACGAAGGTTGAAAATCATGTTTATATTGCAGCCACTTAAAATTTTCAATAACAATAACCAAAAACAAAAAAAACCTTTAACAAAAAAAACTTTAAAAAAAGAAACCTCAGTAATCATGCAAGAACGTATCATTTCAATCAAATTTCCAGATTTATTTTGCTTTGAAAATGCGTGACAGAATAGCGTGACAGACTAGCGTGACAGAATGTGACTTTTATTTGCAATAAATCGAAAACCAAACATCGATAATACAAAATTATTTTGGTAAGACTTTTCTTATAACGGTATAAACAAAGCATTCGACAAAACTTTTCGTGGAGTGAATACTTTGGATTTTAGTTTTTTAATATCGTCAGATCGTCAGGCCAAAGTCAGGAATTTTTTTTTTTTTTAAAAGAAAGAAAACGAAAGAGATTCCTTTCAGAGGTAACATTGAACATCTTGGTTTTTCCGGGTCTTCAGTCTTCGTTATATTTCAATACTATATCAATGGTACTGATATTTTAATACGATTGAACACCAACAAAAATATCAGTCATGATTTGAAGGAGCATCCCTAAATTTATCTTTTAATTTTGGTTTAGTTTATTTAAATATTTCGGGAAATTTTTGGAATTTTCTTTTCGATGTTTTTCCCATTAGTCCAAATCGATTTACCAGCAGCATTAGATCAAATTAGGAATAGGCAAATGAACTACTTTTATCGGGACGTTACTGAAATGTTTCATTATTTTATCATATTTCTCGCAAATCCTCTCACATATTTTCTTCAAATTTTCTGAACCTTGAACAAAGTACTTATTCACCAAGATTTCAAGCGTGAATTACAAACTTAGGTCAAAAAATGGAGAAAATGAGTCGTAAAGCAAACGCGCCAATACTTAACACAGTTTTACATCAGCCTTCCCTTAAAAGCTCTTAGAGATCCCTTCCCCCCCCCCCCCCCCCCTTTCCCCCAGCGCTCCAAGAAAACCCATCGAGCCACCTTATTAAACTGATAAAGTCTGTTAAACTTGCAAAAATAGAAAGTTTGAAATAGGTTCAGAAAGTATGAAGCTAGTCTCAAATTTGCCAATTAATTTAAAAGAGGACTAGCTAGACTAGCTAGAATAAGAAGACTAAAACCTTGGCCATTTTAGAAATATATATTCAAAAATTATACAATTACCAGTAGAGCAAGAAGCTAAAATATTTTGCCTTTTTAAAAATATATTTTCTGAAATGTTTGAATGTCGAAGTGAAGTGAAAGTTTGGGGATTTTGCCAAATGAAAACGAAAGTTTTTCTTTTCTTTTCTTTCTTTTTTTTTTTTTTGCTGCCGTCAATCAAACCTAATCCTTTCATATTGATTGGGCAAATGCATTTTCCTTGATCAATAAAATCACAATAGAGACAAAACTAAGATGGTTTCAGTACAGGATACTTACTAATTGTCTATATCTTAACAAAGACTTGTTTCGTTTTAAGATAATAGATAGCCCTTTATGCTTTTTTTGTCGACAAGAAATAGGAGCAATAGAACATGTTTTTGTTAAGTGTGAAACTACGCGTAATTTATATATAGTGAAATGGCTTTAAAATTATAGCTTAGATCTACCGATATTAAACACCTATATAATGATTTTAGGAAACAGTGTTAGAGTGCACGCACTAAACCCGTGAAACAAATACTAACGTTTAGTACTAAATGGTGTTAAATAAACAATAGAAAACAAAGGATTCTGTATGAAATAGTACTAATTAGTACTAATTAATGTTCACGGATTTAGTGCGTGCACTCTAAATCAGATTCTATACTAATTAATTTCATATTATTAATCGTATGTCTATAGATGCAGGAGTTTTTTGAGCCAGATGGATCTGATAGGATTCAAGGCTTATCTAAGATATCATGAGAAAGTAGAATGCTATATAGCTTTAGAAAATGATAGGAAACAATATCACCTCAAAAAATTCTGTAATATAAGAAAGGCATTAGATTTAGACTTTCAATAGACAAAATTAAACATTGAATTGTAAAACGTTTCCTCCTGGCATTTGATTTTGTAAAGATACGAAATTATATTGATGCATTTATGTATTTGTAAAAAAATTTTGATGGATGGAATAAAGATTATTTAAATATTTAAATAAAAAAATGTAAGTTTGGAAATTTGGTATTATATAATAAAGATTGATCGATTGATTGATTGATTGATTGATTGAGTGGCCTTGCAGACATTTAGGAACGCGCTTAAGCTGAATCCTTTTAAAAAATCTATTAATTTAATAAAACTAAGGAAACATGTCAGCTGTTTAAGTTGTAGTTTTGCAGAGGAAGTTGAATAAAGATGTGGTGTAGTTTTGCTTTCTAATTCTATAGTTGAATTGTCATGAAGTTTCGCTTTCCAAACTTGTGACGCCTTGCTCGAGGCAATATAAGAAAGCTGACTTGGAGTTCAATCTATACTTTCAGTCGCTTGTTCGAGGAAAGTAAGCCACGGAAGAAGAGAAATATCCAAGCAATCCAGAGGTAAGGTTTTTCAATATTTAAAATCAATTTTCTTTATGAAATATATATGAAGGGGAAACTTAAGTTTTTTAGCTTCCAATGCTTTCCTTCCACGAGCTGCACATACATAGTGTGAAACAGTCTCTGGGCTGATCTAAGTCAGGGCTTGGCTAACGCACAGATTAAACCCTGAAACAACCTCTGGGCTGATCTAAGTCAGGGCTTGGCTAACGCACAGATTAAACCCTGAAACAACCTCTGGGCTGATCTAAGTCAGGGCATGGCTAACTCACAAATCGAACCCTGAAACAACCCCTGGGCTGATCTAAGTCAGGGCTTCGCTAACTCACAGATCGAACCCTTAAGACAGTCTCTGGACTGATCTAAGTCAGGGCATGGCTAACTCACAGATCGAACCCTTAAGACAACCTCTGGACTGATCTAAGTCAGGGCACTGCTATTCTCATACATGTCTTAACTTTAGAATCATCCACTTTCCATTTCTTAGTAAGAAGAAAATCAAGTATGAGTCTAAAAGTGTTTGTACTGCTGTGTCTCGCCCTGGTGGTCGTGATCATGTTGGACCAAGCAGAGGGCGTTCGTTGCAGGCGAAAATGCAAGTGTCTTGCAGGGTGAGGTGCTCATACAGACACGGCAGATTTAGGTGTAAGCCACATTGCGGATTGCACTGTAAGGTTCAATGTCGTGGCAGGGACGAAGCCGAACAAATGGTAATTATAATCGTCTATCCTATTTCATTAAATAACTGGCTCAATGTTTTATTTATTTAGACAGGGAGGTAGGATTTAGTGTTGTAAACTCGCGTTCTTATTCTTGGTTTTCACCTACGTCATCATGAATTTCAAAAGCGTAAATTCGCGTTATAATGAAATAGAAGTTTTATATTCTTTTAAAGTGGTCCAAACTACATATTCTGGCCAAATTTTACAGTCAAACAAGCTCGCGCGTTGACCCCTAGAGTCGATTAATGATTTGAATTTTCGAATTTTGATTTTATTATTCAGTTGACATTTACAACGTCGAAAACGAAGATATGAAAATTCCAATCAACTTTAAATTCAATATACGATATTTTGATTGGTTAATCAGTGCTAACACTGGAAGGCCAAGAAAACATGGCGGCCAAAAATAGTCTTGGCCGTGTTTATGTGCCGGGAAAGCCTTTACCTGATATTATTCCACAGGAAATTGTTGATCTCAGCAATAGCAAATTGTCCAATAAAGCAATTTCGCGACAACAAAATTTCTAGTTGGGGAGTCCAGAAAATGCTTCAACATTATCGACGACATGGAACTGTGTGTCCATTTCGCTCAAGGCGGGAGCGTTCCCTAAAACATTACTGATGATATCCTTCAAGTAATTGAGACATGGAAATTACAAAACCTAGTGTTTATCCTTATGAAATAAGAGAAAGACTTCTACTCGAAGGTATCTGTAATTTAGATGATTACCTTCTTCATCACGAGTCAAATAATGGACTGAATTTTCATTTGAATATTGCAATATTGCATTGTTCCGGTTCGTACGTATAAAAGGAATAATTGACTAATGATTTCATCAATCGAATCTAGGGGTCAACGCTTGAGCTTGTTTGACTGTAAGGCCGTAAAGCATTTCGTTGCGGAACTATAGGCGAGTAAACATGACGCAATTTTTGGTTAAAATGTATGGAGCGGCCATCTTGGTGTTCCAAGTTGGTACACCATCATGGCGGACGAAATTCCAAAGGCTTTAAATGATGGAATATTTAATATATTTGACTATATTTCACTTACACATACTTTAAATAGATATTTTAAACGTGTTTAAGGGAAAATCTTCCAACTAAAGTAAATTATTTTAATATTTTCATCGCTATTTAGATAGACGTGACGTTATTGCGTGACACAAACTCAACCTTCATAACTCGGGAACCAAACATCGAAATGACTCGAAATTTTTTCTTGTGACTTATAACACTGATTTCTAAAACATACTCGAGAAATGTCCGTATACGATGTAAAGTTTAGATTTTGATGTTTTGATGACGTCATGTGAAAACTGGCAATTGGTTAGCGGTGCGTGCTTTGTGAGGGCACGTAGCATACCCGTGCACTTTTATAACTCTCGTTGCGTCTTTCCTATCTAAAGTAATAGTTATTGTAATTCATATCTTATACAGTACTCCCTTGTATCTTAAAGTGCAAATGAACCCTTTGACAATACATTCAGTACTGGTTCTGCATAAAGTAAATAGCTGATTGGTAAAATATTTCTTGATTTAAGTGATGCGTCTCTAAGTTATGAAGGTTTATACTTCCAATATGTAAATGATGGTGACGTCAGGTAAGGTATTTGAGTGTTTTTGTTGTAACTAGTAATACTAAATGCTGGCCATTTTGAAAATAAAAATTTTAAATAGCTTTCATGTAAACCATGAGTAAAATAATGATGCTTTTTAAATACTGTATCTATGAACCAGTTCGATTTTGTATATTTAATTAAGCCTTAATAGACGTCACGCTCATTAGCATATTGAAAGTATAAACCTTCATAACTTAGAAACGCATCACTCAAATCAAGAAATATTTTACCAATCAACTATTTACTTCATGTAGAATCAGTACTGAAAGTATTGTCGAAGGGTTCATGTGCACTTTAACATTTCTTTTCGTGTTCTGCCACCTCCCGCGAGCTTCTATTTCTGTAATGATGTACGATTATTATTATTTCAGGAGGCTCTTGACGATGAGAGCGACCCTTCGGTGACACTTCCAAACAACTTGAACGACTATGATGAAGACAAGGACGGACGAATCTCCTTCGAAGAGTTCAAAAATGTTGTTCCTACTGACAGCAACGATGCTCGTAAAGGATTCTCCTCTATGGATAAAGACCGTAAGTCACGCAATCACAGTCAAACTAAGAAAAACCGTGACCATAACCTAAATATGTCTTGAATGTTAAACATTGTGCTCTGACTAATCACATGCGAGACTGATCAATTCATTTTTAATTAACTGTCACACTAAAGATGTTTGCAAGCGTGACAGAAAAATTGGATCGCGAATCAAATGCTTTCTTCCTTCCTTCCTTCCTTCCTTTCTTTCTTTCTTCCTTCCTTCCTTCCTTCCTTCCTTTCTTTCTTTCTTTCTTTCTTTCTTTCTTTCTTTCTTTCTTTCTTTCTTTCTTTCTTTCTTTCTTTCTTTCTTTCTTCTTTTTACTGATTTATCTTTTCTACTGCAGAGGATTCGTATCTCAACTGTGAAGAGTTCGTGAAATCCAACCTAGAGTTTGGAGATCGCCAGCCATCTTGTTAAACATCCCTTAACGAACCGGAAAGTCTCACGACGTCAAACGAAAGAAACGGCTTGGATAAAAAGAATGCCCTTCCCAGTTCCTTCGACCAATTTTGGCGTTGAAATATCTATAGAGCTTGGGTACTAGGGCTTGAGGTCAGCCCAAGCTCTTCAGGTTTTAATCGCGCCAACTTAGATCGAGGGAACTGGGTTTCAATAGCATAATTAGATAAAATGATTTAATGTCAAAGAAATAATTGCATTGCAAAAGTTTACAGAAATAGAACAATAAATTAAAAATAAAATAAATAAATAAAAATTGAAACGATCTGACAAATGTGATACAATATTTCCTTTAATTGTTCCTTTAATTGTTCCTGGTGGTAGCTTTTTGGGTAATTCTTCTAGATTTCTTGAACGAACGTGAACCTCTTGAGGAGCCGAAGCGAGTCATCGCGGCCATGTGATGCCATTAAACAGAAGATTTCTCATTAACGGCACAACAATGGCCGCCGTGTTCATATCTTTTGACTCCTTTGGGAATACTTGCAACCCATCAATAAGAACGCTTTAGAAAACTAGGGAACTTTTTGGGGAAAAAGATAAAGAACCATCACACCTAATAGGCCCGGCATTATAGTCAAGAACGAAGTAGAGAAACGATGTTGCTTGATAGAAGTGTCAATCCCAACAGAACGAAATGTGCCCCTATAAAACAAGTAGAAAAACTCTCAAAGTACAAAGATCTAGAAATAGAAATTAAAAAATGTGGGGTATGGAAACAAAAACCAAACCGTTTGTCATTGGGGCACTGGGGTTAATTCACAAAGGACTAGAACAATATGTCAACCATTTAAAAGGGGACATCTCTATCGCAGAAGTACAGAAGGATGCTCTCCTTGGAACTGCACACATCATTAGAAAAACTCTCATCATTACTCGATTTTGTTTTTTTACTTGATTTATTATTATTATTGTTTTAAATTATATCCCGTATTGTAAATATATTCTTGTTTTCCCAAGGCCCATGGATTGGACTCGGTAAACTAAGCAAAAGTGAAGCAAATTGTTAATAAAGTAAGAATAATAATATCAATAATAATTAATGATAAATATTTAGAGAATATTACATGGGTGCGCGGAGACACGAAATTTATCTTCGAGTGTTGAGAATATCTCTCACGAGTGAGCGTAGCAAACGAGTGAGAAATTTTCAACACGAGAAAAATAATTTTGTATCTCCAAGCGCCGATGTAATATTCTGTTTATCATATAATTATCCATAAAATCAACTTAACAAGCTTTTTATCATTATAAAAAAGTTTATATTTATAAACTAATAGCTTAAAAACTTATAAACTTTGCACTATTAAGTAGTAAATAGTGCTAATTAAACAATGGAAAACAATAGGATTAGCATAATTTAGCAGTATTTAGTGGTATTTATGTTACACACTTATAGTGTTTGTACTCTAACGATATTTTCACATGTGAAAATAGCATGTTATTTTCACATGTGAGAATACCAGTTTTTCGAAAAGGAGAAATATAGGTAATTTATGGATAGTTATATGATAAAGTTAAATAATAAATAAGTTTTCCAAATTTAGATTTCGAATGTTTTAACTTCTCGCTAGGCGCTGAGTCAATTTTCTCTCTTGCTTGAAAATTTTGAACTCACGTGATGACCTCAAAATCAAAACAAACATGGAGTGATATGATGGATAATTGTATAAAAATCACAAAAGTTTATCCATATTTCTGTATTTCAACATGCTATATAACATTAATAAGGACTTTAATTTTCCACAAAAACATAAGCATTTTATTAATTAAAGCTGTATATGCGATTGCTTTATGCCAAATGATTTATCAAAATCGTTTATCGCCGATTGAACTTATAGTGACATTACGTTTTTAAGGCGCTTTATCTTTTATTGGTGAAGATAAAATTGCATATGGCCGGCCACACTGATAGCTGAGTAGTATAGGGAATGGGGGTTCCAGCGCAATCTCAACACGGGCAAGACCCGTGTCAAAAATCCACCTACGGAAACAACCCACTCCAAGTGTGGTTGGGGGCAACAGCGCAAATATGTTAGTCTATATATGGAGTGCGAAGAATGTAAAGAGTTTGTTTATGATTTCTGTGTAAAGTGCTTGAAACCCAAGTTTGTACCTACTAAGCCAAATAAGTATATTTGTTGTGGTAAAAAAATGCAAATAGAAGATGACACGTCAGCACAGTGTTACGAGTGCGGTAAAAATATTCGTAATGCCGTGCCTTGTGCTACCAGGGAACAATATTATTCCAACGGAGGTCGTAAGAAGACGCCATACAAAAGAATAAAATACTTTAGGGACTGGATGAGTCATATCCAAGGTTATCGACCGGTATATTTAGACAACGAAGTAAAGAAGAAAATCATAGACCATTTAGAAGAGCCAACCCCACAAAGTCTACGGAAGACATTGAAAAAATTAAAACTAGGGAAATATTACAAAGCTATTCCCTATCTTTTGTCTGAAATTACCGGTAAGTCTATTCCCGAGGTTTCTGATATGACAAAAGCCGAGTGGATGTTTTGTCGGCTGGATAAGGATATTCCTTATTACCCTGACGTAATTTACGAAATATTTTACAAGATAGACCCCAACCACCCCCTGTTAGGATGGATTCCAAGAAGATAGTGAACGATTACGTCATATGTTTTCAGCCAATCAAAACCTTCACAATTTTCTTTCACAATTGTGAAAACGTTTCACATTTGTGAAATAGATTTGTGAAATTAATTTGCATATGAACCAGACAGCCGGCGTTCAATATGCAAATAGAATCCTGTCTTGCTTTTTTCAAAGCAGATGTTTACTGAGCAAGCTTTCTTTGAAGCTCTTCTTTTGCCTCCTGGTAGATCTTTTTGCGAGATTCCTCGGAAAGATCTCTTACGACTGTTTTTTTATTCCTTATGTCCGTCTTTAATTTCTCGTACTTTTCCTCTTCGGCTAAGATAAGCGAGAATTCTACGTCGTCTATCTTTCTGTCACGCAAAGCCTTTGAGACAAGGTCAGTGATCGTATTTACTTTAGCCCTTGACAGAGCTATTGTCGTGTCGTGTTTTGATATTTTGCTTGACAACTGTTTCATAATGCCCGTAGCAACAGCCGAAATAATACCACAGGCTGCCCCAACGCTGGCCAAAGGAACGCCAACGACTATTCCGGGTCCAGTAAGCGAAGTAGCAACGCCGGAGCCCGTTAACACAACAGATATGGACCCTGAAGTTATCGAAATCTTATGTAGCGTACTCCGGGCTCTAACGTACTTTTTTCTAACTTTTTCATAGTGTTTTGTCTGCCCTTCCAAGTAAGCCAGGATTAAGTTCGCTTTATTCAGACGAAAGTTTTCAGCGTTTAATTCGTTAGGTTCCTTAGGAAGTTCAGGATAAAGTGGAGGCGCTGATGGTATAACATCCATTATATATACTAATGTACGACGCTTTTGGGAATGATATTGAGGAGCAGCCACATCACGACAACCGGGATTACTGGAATTGGAGAGCATTTAGGAAGATGTTTCCACATGCAGACCCCAGTAAGTTCGAAAGAAGACCCGATGGTATTTACTATAACGGCTCTAGGATGTACAGCAACGAGGATTTGAAGCCTACGCTGGTTAATCAAATAGACGATCAACTGAAGCATTCGCCAATGCATAAGCCAACGCCAGCGCCAACGCATGTTGAACCCAGTTGGTCAAAGGAATTATTGCTTGGTACCAGTACTTATCCGATACCCGCAGTTTCATTTGATAAACACCCAAGCTTGGACCTAACGCTGAACATGCGGATTTCTAACAAGCATTCCTTTCCGTTAAAGGTGCGGGATATCTTCAAAGACGTACCCATTATTCATACCACCGCTAAGGAATCTCATGAATGGTTAAGTGGTCCTAACATGCGTTATTGGCCGCAGCAACTAAACTTTGCAGTTTGGTGTGCCACTAGCGGCTGTGGTGTAAGCGCAAGCTTGATGAAGAATTCAATATTTATGTTTCATTTTCACTTCACGGTTAGAAGAATACTGCATGAAATGGCTGTTATTGCGCTGCCGGGAGATGCCACGTTTTATCCAAGAGATAATAAATACAGCGTGCCGGCTTATGACAGACTTTGTAAGGAGTTTGACGTTGTAGGGAAGGATTTCCGATGCACTGCCGGCGCTAACAATGGTCTGGGGCATATTTGGGCTTATTGGGGGATTGGTGGACACGAGCTAAGTGATAAGGAAGTTCATGCGTTGAATCTACGATGGAACACTGGGTATCACAAAGAAACTCACGACAGTAGCACCTTCTTTGAACCAAACGCTAAGACCACTAAGGAAGTTAGAGACGGACCTTTGTTCAAAGACGAGGGCGGTAAGTATGCAGGGGCTAATCCACTGATTATCAAAATTACCAACGACGAGCAAACAAAGCAATATCTTAATTTCATACCCCCAGAAGGTAAAGGACTAACCAAAGCCGGCCTTGCCCGTTTAAACCGCAGCATAGAAGCTTACGTGTATTCTATCCTTGGAGCTCAGGTAAACACCCGATCCAGCATAATCGGAAATACGGGCGCCGCAGAAGAAACGCGAGCCGAAGCCTTGATCTTATTTGAAAGTTCAATCTTGGAGGGTGACATTAGCAAGGGCGTACAGCGTTACCAACTAGCCATACAAAATTCTAAGGCGAGGTTGGACTATGCAGTAGCCCCGGGTTGTTGGTTAATGCCTAGTAATTTATCTATAAATACTGGCTCTGTAGTAGGATACAACAATAAACTGCAGCGAGCTACTAAGGATATGAAGTTTGGGGCGAATGACGTGAACTCTGACACTCTTAGGAACATTCCTCACTTCGTAGAGAAGCCAAAAAAGTCACACGAAACGAAGCTACCCGTAGTTAAGAAACCATCGAAGAAGGTCCTGCCTGCGATACCTGAGGAATATGACCATAACTTACTAAAGGCCGGCTTAGCAGCTGCAAGCATTGGTCTGAGCTATTATATATGGCGATGAACAACCCCTACGTAGCTGGAGTAGATTGCGTTTATACGACTTACACAGGCGAGAAAAAATACACCCAAGCATCTTGGGTTGATGTCACGGGCATGTCCGTGAATTTGAATTATTCAGGGAAGAAGTTAATCCTTTGTAGTATTTGCATTGGCACGATCAGCCATGCCAACGTAGGATTTCGTTTCTGCGACGACAATGGAGTATTACAGCCCATGCGCGCGAAGACAAACAACAGAGAGCCTGTGCATTTCTCCGTAGAGCCGTACCCCGGCAGTGCTGAGAATCTTACGACTTGGACTTTACACATGGTTGCTGATTGCCATGGGAAGGTAAAGCTGCAAATGCGTGTAGACGATACTGGGCGCGTTTGCGTGAATAGCATAGAGGATCAAAGAGATAAGCCTTTTAACCACGCGACCATTAGCACTCTTACGGTGCTTAGTCTTTAAATATATGAACCCACACACGAAAGAGGACTGGTTTCTTCATTACCTAGAGGAAAAGGACTACACGGGCGACGAGTGGTACGACACCGGACTGTGGGTGGATGTTGGGGGGCTAGGATTAATCGTATGCACTATTAGTATGTCGGAGCGGTATTCATGTAATATTGGATTTAGGATTGTTGACGAGACCAACACCCCATTGTTGCCTTACAGGACGAAAAATAATAATAGGCACCCAACCCATTTTTCATCTGAGATTAACCTATATAGCTTCGAAGACCTAGTACCATTAACTTTTCACATGATAGCCAATTGTCAATATGCGAAGCTTCAGATTCGCCCCAGCGATGCCACTGCCTCCAGCGCCAAGCCCAGCATTGCCCGAATAAATGCTGCGGGTAAGGCAACCGAACCTCCGACGGATGCTACTTGGAATCATAAGCCCATTAGCACCATGAGCGTGCTGCCGCTAGTTCCACATTATCAAGGCGGCGCGAATACTATCTTTACTTATCCCCAGTCGAGGACGCCTCGG
This sequence comes from Actinia tenebrosa, assembly GCF_029948245.1. NCBI lineage: Eukaryota > Metazoa > Cnidaria > Anthozoa > Actiniaria > Actiniidae > Actinia > Actinia tenebrosa. The sequence continues at coordinate 11,197,546 of NW_028292570.1, read as the reverse complement.
GCACCCGACGACGATAAGCCACCAGTAATACACAAGGATAAGATTAACCCTTCATCTTCTTCAGGAGTACCACTCCAATAGCGACAACCAAGATCCAAATGTTATTCCCCACGAACTTTAGCAGTTCTCCACCGGCCCTAAGTGCCAAGGAAACAACCGAACCCAGCAGCCCAGGCAAGCCGGCTGCCATCTTTTTTCCCAAGTCCGTTAGTCCATTGCCTAATTTCTTTACGCCCGCGCCTGTAGCCTTAAGCGCGGATAGGATAACTCCTACTACGGTGCTAATAGCGACCGCAAACGCCAGCGGAACGCCATACTTCAAAAGGGCTCTTTTTACCTTTTCCTTGGTGGTAAGCCCCAGCTCTTTTTCCAGGTTTTCCTTTTGAGCCCGCAATTCCGCAAGGCGTATTTCAAGGGCCTCCACTTCCTTTTGAGCTGCTTCCCTTTCTTCCTCGGTACGAGTTTGGTCCTCGATTACTTCTTGCTGCCGCTCTATTTGCCCCTCCAGGTCTTCGATAGCCTGATCTCTTTGCCGGATTTGCTCCTCTTTAGTGTTGATTTCGGCAACCAACTGCCGCCGTTCCTCCAAAGAGCCGGATATGGTGATATGCAAGTTTTTAGCTTCCTCTTTTGTCAGGTCTAACTCCTGTAAGGTGAGGTCGAAAGCCCTTTGGGCTTGGTCTCTATCGCGTAGGGCATTGTCTCTTTGTCCTCTAATTTCTATTATTCTTTGGGTTTTGTCATCAACTTCTCTCTTTTGAGCATCGAGAAGTAGTCGGTTTTGCCTCATGTAATCTGCCTCCCTTTCTTCCAACGTTTCTTGCAGTTCCTCGACGCGTTTTTCTAACGCAACCTTTTCATTCAAGGCTGCCAACCTTTCTAACGCGCTTCGGGTAGCTAGTTGAAAGCCTTTTAATCTTGCCACGTCACCCCTAACTTCACCATTGTCGTCGAAAAGGGGTTGCGGTTTCGTCCAGCGGTCTTTGTCAGGAAATCTCAAGTCTTGGACGCTTATGAGGACTTTGTTTCCGCGTTCTGTGAGCCTTACGTCGTCGGCCTCGAAGTGGGAATAGCGCTGCGTTAGCTCTTGCGTTGCCCACTCTACGGTTTCCCGCGCGGTTGCTCCCTGCTCACCCATGTTTCGAAGTTCTATGTACTCGGGGGCGGACTTACCCGGGTTCTTTTCGTGCCACATGCGATTCAAGGAGGTCTTGAAGCTTTTCCACCTACTGCCGTACGTGTTTTCTAGGGCCATGTCGTAGATTAGGGGGTCGGTTTCCGCGCCTTTAGTCCATGCGTCGTATTCTTCGTCGTTAATGTCGACTTGACCTTCTTCGGTAAGGGGATCAAAATCACCTTCTACTTCCATTATATATGATAAGCTCAAAGTTAAACCCCAACGTATTACCTAAGCAGGTTGGCGGACTGAAAGCAGAACGCACCTTTCACCGGGTTACATTCACGCCTTCTAGCGCTAAGCCAGGTGAGACGCTGTATGTAGGCGTACCCCGCCTAACGGATAACCTAGTATTGGTTCCTGGTACCCTGGCGCTAAGGTTTAACCTAGCAATACAGCCAGATACCGCAGACGCGCGTTACGTCGTCAATAATGCAGGTAGAAACCTTGTTTCCAAAATACGCGTAAAGTTCGCCGGGGAATCCTTGCTGGACTTAAACAGGTATGATTTGTATACCACGTACAAAGACTTATGGTTGACTGCATTTGACCGCGCGCAAAGGATAGAGCAGGGAATAGCAAGCGCAGCCATACGCAAAGTAAGAAGCGCAACCTCTGGCGCCTCAGGAGAAGACGAAATAAAGACTGCTTATGGTACTAAATATGTCGTTCCATTAGATTTCGAAATTATCACGAACCACGGTGCATACTACCCAAGGCAGCTAAGCGAACTGCAGTTCGAAGTGACCCTAGCAGATACTACGAACGTCCTGCAAGGAAAAGATGTAAGTTCATCAGCTGTGGATCCTTATTTCATCAAGAACTTGGAGCTGCAGTACGAGACGGTACACAGCGAAGAGCTGGCTCGTAGCGCTGGCATGGAATACAGCGCTGGGAAGGCTTTCCTTTACGATCACGTCGTGATGTACAAGACCTTTAGCTTCACGAACAACGTCGAAGAGGTCATCAACCAAAGCATTAACCTACCCAGACGCAGCCTTACAGGGATAATGTTGCTGTTCGCAAAGACATACACGGCAGGATTGCGTGACTCTGAGGCATTCTTTAATCCTAACATCACTAACGTAGGCGTTAGCATTAACGGAGTACCTAATAAGGTTTACTCACAAGGGATAAAGCCTGAGGACATGTACCGGGAAGTCGCGCGTAAGTTTGGCGATCAAATTAGTCCAAAGGAATTCTTTAAGGATAAGTACGCGCTGTGGATCGACATGCGCACGACAAACGACGAAGACCTACATGGTCAGGGATTGCGGCTGGTAAATACCCAGGACGGTATTACGTTGGAGATCAAGCGCACCAAACATGCCAGCGACACTACTAAGATCAACGCGTATATCTTCGTAGTCTCAGACGCGCAACTGAGCGTAGAAATGAATCAGCTAAAGAGCGTTGCGTATTGATGCGCTGCGCTCCCTCATCCAAAAAAAAAAAGAATGAAATATCCCTTACGTATATAATGCTTCGCGTATTTGAAAACAATGAAACTAAACTGCAATGCATAGTGCAAGGCGATAAACTTTATTTCAAAGCAAAGGAAGTGGCGGCTGCGTTGGGTTACGAGCGTCCAAAAGATGCAATTAAGGCGCATGTTTGCGATAAATACAAGGTAAAGCTTAGCGAACTTAGAGTGGAGGTGAATCGCCTCCCCTCTCATTCACAGCCTAATTCCCTGTACGTAACTGAATCTGGGTTGTATCAGTTGATATTTAGCTCTAAGATGCCAACGGCAGAGACATTCCAGGATTGGGTCTTAGAGGAAGTTCTCCCTACCCTCAGGAAAACAGGTAAATATGCAATGGACAAACGCTTTGACAGTCCTAACAAGTTGGTATTCAAAATAGAAAATGAATTTGACCTGCATAAGAAGGTCGTAAACTACATACGTCGATTCCACCCTATCCTACTGCTCGCACCAGGTCTTGGAGAACTACAGGACTCAGCTAGCAAAAGGATAGTATGTTGGCAGAAAGGGTATCAGGCGGGGCAACCCGACATCTTAGTCCTTAATGCACATAAAAAACATAATGGGTTATGCCTGGAGTTGAAGACGCCTAAGGGTAACGGCGTATTATCCTCAAAACAAGAGGCGTTACTCACACAATACGAGGCAAATGGTTACCTAACCATGGTGTGCAACGATTACGACCTTATATGTAGGGAGATCGACCATTACGCGGAAGGCATTCGTGTACCTTGTCCTTGGTGTGTTAAGGCTTTTAAGACGCAGGAGGCGTTAAGGACTCACCAAAGAATATTTCATAGATATAATGATAGTTGAACAGACACACTGGCGTAATCTGACCGTTGGTCAAACTTACAAAATAAAAAATTATGTCATGTTTGAAGATATCAACCGATTGAGGTTAATCTTGATGCATGACAATGAAGAGTGCACTTTATGGGCACCTGACTGCGTGCGGTATGTCCTTCAAGGTGAGGAATACACACACGTAAGAAGTTATGGTAAAGTGAATGGTCGATGGAAGTTTGACATCGAACGCCGCACCGACGCTAATCCATTATGTGATTAGTCATCCTCATGGGCGGTTAAGTATTGGTCTGCTATGTCGGACCTCATTTTTTCTGTCATGTAATTAGTATGGTAAATTAAGGCTCCTCCTGCGAACGCTGCGATGTAAGGTAACATCATATATTATTCATTTTTCCATGCTTTTCTTACAGCAAGGTAATGGTCTAAGGGCTTGGGTCCGTCGTACAGGCAACACCAAATATGTTGACCGCTACGTATACAGCCACATCGGTTGCAAATGCCGTCCCAGTGTTCCCTGTATTCCCATCTCACGCCCTCAACGTCGTCAAAGCATACGAAGGTCTGGTCTATTTCCTTCTTACGTCGCGTGAGCACCCGGGAGGTTTCGTGGGGACAACAACGTTCGGCTAAGTCTCCGTGGGTTTCACAGACGACATCTTCGAGGTGGTAACGACGACAGCGGTATTTATGCCAGTTCTCCTCGAAGTGAGGTTCATCGCAACGGAGACAACGGTCTTTGAGGCAGACTCTGTTCTCGCGGTGATATCGTAGGGCCTGTACAGTGGACAGTTCCTTACCGCAGTCACCGCAAAGGGTACTTACGGTCTTCTGACAGACTTTCTTGGAAAGATGGTATTGCAGTCGCTGCTTGCTACTAAAAGCTCTATCACATTGCACGCACTTCATTATATATACCTTATTTTTTATTGTTATTTTGTTAAATGCTGCAAAGAGGTCTCAAGTAAGGATCTATCTTTTATTGTTATTTTGTTAAGCCCCCATTAAAAGATGAGGTATCATTCTTTCTCATTGTTGAAACCAGCAAAAAGATAATCATGTTAACCATTCTTCGATCGTGATGATTTAACAAAATAACAATAAAAGATAGATCCTTACTTGAGACCTCTTTGCAGCATTTAACAAAATAACGATAAAAAAAGAAAGACCTATGCTAATTCCTCTTGCTGGGGCTTAGTAAGATCTTCTTTGCGACCTCTTACTCTTCTCGAACGTCGTCTAAAGTCCTTTGTGCTTTAGTATCCGCGGGACACCAATGTCCAACGAAGTCTTCTTCAGAGAATACCTTATTACAGTGACAGCAGCTGTGTTTCTTACGAGGCGTCGGAGGGGTAACGATGATGCAGTCAGCAGGTAGTTCGCACGTAATGCAGTCCATATATCTATGGGGGATATCGAATGAAGTCCTTAATGGACTCCTTAGCCCAGCCCGCCATTGTCAAAAGCGCGCCAAACCGTTCTGCACGCTTCAGACCACACATTTCATCGTACAATTCCTGTACGCGCTCTTTTAACCGGTCTATCTCTTCCCTTTGCATTTCTATGGTGTCTCTTTTATCCTTTGCGTCGGCGGTAATCCTTCTTACTGCTTCCACTGGTTCCATCTATATATGAACCCAGATCACATGCCTTGTAACGCTCTGATAGTAGGACCCACCGGCTGCGGAAAGACCCAGTTCATCGTGGAGCAGCTATTAGGATCCTTTAGATACCGCTTTGACTACATAGTGCTGCTTTGTCCCACCTACGTGAATAACCGCACCTGGGAAGGCATAGGAGTGAAAGATGACGACTTCTTCGTAGATATCTTAGATCCTAACGAGTTATCCAGCCATTTGAAGTTCTGGCACAAGCAATTCCCTAAAGATACACAGACGCTCCTCATATTGGATGACATTGCCTGTGGGGACGACGTAAAAAGGCGCACCTCCGAATTAGTGAAGCTCGCCTTTAGCGGCAGACATGACAACATTAGCGTTTGGTTGCTTTCCCAGCAGCTTACCAGCGTCTCTAAGCCCTTTAGGGAAAACATAGGCTCTCTCGTAGTATTTTATACTCCGAGCAAGTCTGACCTGGAAACCATTTTAAGCGACTACGGCGGTGAGATAAGCAAGGAACAGCTGCACGAATACATGCGGCATTTAAAAACGCACCAACATTCCAAGATGATCTTCTCTTTGAGGTTTCCGTATGACGTTAACATATATGGACATTGAGCAGCTCATAGATGAAGTCCCCACACAGTTAGATGAAAGTAACCTCAAGGAACAACTTAACATTCTTGTGTCTTCTGGGAAGTGTAAAGAAATGATAGGCAAGGAACTTACCCATGAGCAGGTTAATAAGCTGTCAGAAGAGGAGGTTAAGAAGTTCCATAAGAGGTACGAGGCTGCCCTTGCAAGTAAGACCACGGACGCCGTAGCAGACTCCGCTATCCGACTTGCCACTAAATTGCTTGGACTTGCACTGCCCATAGACGACGTGGAGCAACTACAGAAGGACATAAGAGATGACTATGTCATATCCCAAGAACTTAAGATAACCTGTGGGTGGTTGTCTTTGAAGTGCGGTAAGTTAATGGCAGTCGCCTCTGCGGCTTTGCACGTAGCTCAGCATGTCGACTTGAAGGAGGTACTAGGTTCCTTCGGAACATCTTGGAAGGACTTCAAGAAGGACAGAGAAGTCGAAAAGGTCTTCCAGGCGGGCACTTGCTGAGGTACCTAGTCAAGTACCTGCAAGTGACTTATCAAGTACTTAGTCAAGTCATTCGCGGGAATTACCCAGGTCGCCTCAAGTACCTAGTTAAGTACTTATCAATTCCTTCAAGTCCTTAGATATAAATGAGTGAAGCCGAATCGAAGGCGGAGGAAACCCCTCAAGTAGAGGAGCAACGAATCACCAAGGCTAAATCTCCAGGCAGAGTCGCTGCCGGAAAGAAGCTCGCGGAGATGAACAGGAAGAACAAAGCCAAAAAAGAAGAAAAGGTGGAGGAAGAGGAATCCTTTATTAATCCGGGATACGTCATTGGCGCGTTAGGAGTCGCTATAGCAGCAGGCAGCCTTTACTTACAATGGCGGGCAACGAAAAAGGTAGAACCACCAACGTATCACGCACCTGTGGAGGTTAGAAAAGTAAGATCCCTGAAATGGAGTAGATTTATCACCACGTACCGTGGCGACCTAGATTTTCCTTCTCGCTTTGTAATATAATGTCGACCGCGTTGTTGAAACTGTTGAAGAGGCAGCTATCATTACTTCCATCGTTGCGGGTATTGGTTGGGTAGGTAAGAAAGTGCTCAAAGAAGACTTTACTGAAGACCCAAGCAAGAGCTTCGCTAACTTTGCTAAGATGACCGCTGCCGTAGGCGGGGCTATCATGGTAAAGGATTACCTACGGAAGGAAAAGTACCTACCTAATGTATAATGGTTAGCTTAGTCGCAGGTGGAGTCATTGCAGCTTTAGCATTTACAGGGGCTAATTATGGTGGTCAATATTTGGATAGATTAGTTAGAGGCGACAAAAGCGGTGCCGCCGAAAGAAAAGAGACACGACTTAGCGCTGGAGAAATATCAAAGGGACGTTGCAGCTTGGAATGAAAAAAGACAAGCTTACAGGGATTGGTTGGATAAGAACTACCAAGACAAAATGCAGGCAGACAAGAACTTCGAAAACACAGACTACGCCTTCAAACTTTATGCGCAAGCACACCCCGACTTTAGAATGAAAAAGCCTCAGTTCAAGAATTACTACCAGCCTTCTAAGAAACGAAAAGACAATGAATTGGTCTTTGTAGGAGTCGCAGGGCTGGCCGGAGGCGTGGCTTTGGCGTATCTAATATAATGATCGTCTTTTGGAAAGCGACAAGAATGACTTTACCACGTATTTGAATCCTCCCATCAAAGCCTGTAAGGTTCGGTTGGTAGTTGCTCTTTGTACAATTCTTGGTATAATTTAATTAATGGCTTTGTCATCGGAACTTCCGGCACCAAACCAAAAATACCAGATTCCCATTACACCCCCCATAACACTGGCTAAGGAGCTAGCAAAGCATGGATATACTCTTACCACAGGATTACCCCATGAAATGACATTTAAGAAAAATAATGGGAGCGCTAATTTAAAGGACAGTTCATTGGTAGAACTCCTGGGCCCTTACTAGTACCACAATAAATAGCGGCAATACATATGATGTGAAATGGAAAGTCGCATCCTCTTACGAAGTCTATTGCGACTTGGTTCATAGTTACAACAATGGAGAAAAGTCTTCTCTTATGTCCAAGTTTCTGCCCCAAGGTAATCCATTTGACCCAGTAGAATACACTCCCATTTCTTTGAGCTATGACTTGTCTAATTTGGTAGAAAGCATAACATCACCATTAAAGTGGACGGAAAGACGGTGGATTTTAACGGACGTAAGATCAATCTTGTTTTGGAATTCATATAATGGGCCGCTGTAGAGGACAAACTTAAAAGGATTTACTATGGGCCGGAAGGCTATTGGAGAGGAGCGTCAGCTATCAAGAAACTCGCGACCGCGGCCAGGGTATCAGACGAAACGGCTAAGAACTGGTTGAAAAAAACAAACCCTCTGGCAGGTTTATCTTCCCGTTGCCTAAGTACACTTCCCAGGCCCCAGCTCTCAACCGTAAATACCCCCAATGAAGTTCATCAGGCGTATTTTGCTTTTCTTTCCGCACGATTAATGGTGAGAAAGTAAGACCTATAGGTAAGCTTTGACCGTACTAGTCGATATCGCAAGCGATCAAGGACGGCCGAACCTATAACCAGCAAGATTCTGGGAAGTCGCCAGAAGCCCTAGGTAGGGTTTTATTAAGAGCGTCTTGAAATGGCCTTAAGCTGCTGCAAGTGGATGCCGGGGAACCGGAGGTTTCTGGGCCGTTGTTACCAAGACCCTGAAGACACGACACTAAGATATAGAATGAGCTAAAGCAGGCAGTTACCCCAGGGTCAAGCATTGTCGAAAGATTCAATAAGACCCTGGGCCGAGCGTCTCTTTGGATAACAGTATTTGGAAAGAGCTGGAAGATCCCTCCAAACGCAATAGGGAATGGACCTCAGAGGCTCCCCCAGGTCGTCGCAGCTTTCGAAAAAACGCAGGCGGCCCAGGGGCTAACGGGAATGAAAAAAAACCCCAGGGATGCCTAAAAGAAGAAGACACAACGTGGAAAACAAGGTCCTTCATCAGGAAAGTTCCGGAGGGCGGTTCTTCCCCCATTGAAAAAGAAAATTAGGTTAAGTTCAACGGTTGTCGAAAATCTTATGAGCCGGGTGAAATCGAAGGAGGACCAAAAAAGAGGCTCATGGATCCGGAAAATTGGTCTTTGGAAAAAACTTACCAGATCCGAAAGTTTGACGAAAGCTAAGAAGGGGTTCCAGAGACTTTGTATTATTCTTTCATAGATGGTCATACAAACGTGGGTTCGTCAAAAGAAGAAAATGCTTATCGTGTGTGTCCCGAATGCTACTCGTATGCACTACGTATGAACACAATTCCAGCTTACCGTTCAAATGCAGGGGACAGTGGACACCTTATCCTGCGTGACGTGATGTATTATGAGGAACCATAAAGGCTGCGCAGGGGGCGTGTTTCAGATTATTTGCCGCTGTTCCTTGCGTGTCGAAATAGTTGAGGGGTAGGACTCGTGCGTAAATGTTCTTCTAAAAACAAATTAACTTTTTTTACCGCCTTTAGCTTTTTCTTTTTACGCCCCGTCTAAACTTTAGCCAACGCTTTGTGTACAGTCTTTTGGGTTTCAGACCCCAAGTATTTCCACCGATGGGTGTTCAAAACATTTTGTCTTTCATCTTACCAATTACCTTTCTTATATCTTCGCAAGAGTAAAAGGAAAAGTTTCTCCTTCGGGTAAAACCGCTGGTGGTTCGTTACTCGTCTATGTCGGGAGGGCCCGTTTTGTAAACGTTTTTCTTCCGTTTGCACTTCTAGAATTAGGGAGTCGGGTTGTCTGGTGTACAGGGAACTACAAGGGTCAGTGTAACCCACGACGGCTCCACGCCGGTAACTTTGGCAAAAGCTTATCGTAGTAGAAAACTTGTGTACAATTAAAAGGCACGCTTCGATAGATCCAGGCCACCGGAAAGCCTGTGTATACCAAAAACGGGCTTGTTTAGTAAGACGGTTTGTCTCTTATATCATGTGAATCCACGTAGACGTTCCTGGCAGTAACTTTCGGTAAATCTGAATACA